>NC_069499.1:110452341-110627341 GCF_027579735.1 Bombina bombina | reverse complement strand
GTTGGACCGCACCTTACTTTTGAATTTGTGATCATGTGACCGCTCAGTTACTTCCTGAGTGCTGAACTGTTTGTTTGTACTGGCTATGTGCAATCCAGGATTTTCAAGGAATCAGAGTGGTTTTTCTGCCATAGGATTGCTTTTCCTGCCTGTCGCTTTTCTCTGATGGTTGCAGCTTTCTAGGATTTGCAGTTTGAACAGGATTGTTTTATCTGCTGGTGTGGATTGGATTCCTGGTTACAGGTTGGGTGAATCTCTCCAGCGTGGCTGTGGTGTAGAGGTGCAGGTTTCTATAATTATTTATCTTTGCTTAGAATTGTATTCTAATGTTTTATATTGAAATTAGAGTATAAGGGAAATGTCTATTTTATTTACTATGGAAACCGATCCCATGCTTTCTCTGTCATTTGATAAATATCTTTATTGTGCTGATGTCCAGGTTATACCTCCTGTGCATTTTTTCCCCTTATCTAAGGAAAATGATTCCTTATTGAGCCGCCTTTCTTTCATATAGTTGGCAAGAGTCCATGAGCTAGTGACGTATGGGATATACATTCCTACCAGGAAGGGGCAAAGTTTCCCAAACCTCAAATGCCTCCCACCTCACTCATACCTCAGTTTTACAAACTTTGCCTCTTTTGGAGGTGGTGAAGCATGATGTACTTAATTTCTTCTGTGAAAGGCACTTCTAAGCATATTGAAGCCCAGTTCCTCTCTAAGGACAGTATTTGTCTGAGGGATGTAAAGGGAGTATTGCTTGATGATACCATGTTTTCCTCTATGCGAAAATCTATTCTAAGGCTCTCTGTAAATTCGGTCGCAGGGATTCATCTGCTGCCTCCCTTTACAGATCGACATTATACTCCTCTACCATTACCTTTGCTGATATGTTTCAGTACTGGTTTGGCTGTCTGCTATATGTGGATGGGTGTCTTCTGGTAAGTATATATCATTTTTAAGACACTCTCAGCTATGTTAGGCACTTTATGTTATAAAGTTCTTAATGTATATTGCATATATTAGCCATGAGTCAGGTCTGTTAATATTTCCCTTTGCAGTCACACAGTTTCAGAATGGAAATTATGTTTATGGGAGAATTTAGGTATTTTTTTTCTTACCTGGGGTTCCGGTTAGCTGTTAACATGGAGTCTGTTTTTAAAAATTTTCACGGGCAAATTAGGCTTGCGATGACGCAAATTGCATAATTGTCATTTTTGGCACAAGGTTGCGCCTGTTGTGATTCAAGTTGCGTTATTTCATTGTGTCATTTTTTGCGTAATGTCGCGTCTGTTATAATGCAAGTTGTGTCTTTTCAGTGCGTTGTTCTTGGCGCTAAAATTTCTTATATTAGGCCTCTCTCTCTAATGCTCGCTGCTCTCATATTATAGAGAGCTATAATGCTTGCTTTTACTTTTTGTTTAAGAATTTTACCATAAGAATTTTTTCCTATTCCTGAAACTGCTATATTGAGGAAATTTGATATTTTGTTTAAATGTTATTTTTTTCTTTTTTGTTACATTTTGCAAGATGTCTCAAACTGATCCTGTTACTGTAGGAACTAAGCTGCCTGAACACAATTCTACCAAAGCTAATTGTGTTTGTTGTAAACAAGCTGATCTTATTTCTTCAGCTCAATTATGTGGCATTTGTTATGACAAATTATTACATGCTGATAATGTTTCTATGAGTACAAATACATTTACTGTTATTCGTTCTCAGTTTAATGTACCTGATATTCCTGCAGATATGGAATTTTTTATTGCTGCAACCATACAGAAGGCTATGACTGCTATTCCGTCTTCAAATAAGCATAAAAGGTATTTCCAAACTTGTCATAGATCTAATAAATTTTGTACTGACCGAAAGCATACTGAAATATCCTCTACTGATGAGAATCCTGCATCAGAGACAGAAATTGACAAATCTTCTTTTTTATTTTAAATTGAACATATTCGTTCTCTATTAAAGGTAGTAATGTTTACTTTGGGTATTGAGGAGTCTAGTCCTCCTGATAGCAAAGCTAATAATTGTTTAAATTCTGTATTTAAGACTTCTGAGGTTACTCCTGAAGTTTTTCCTATTCCAGATGCTAACTCCAATATGATTGCTAAAGAATGGTCTAAACCTGGTACCTCTTTTTTAACCCTTCTTCTAGGTTTAAGAAGTTGTATCCTTTACCTGTGGCTAGTCTAGAGTTTTGGGAAAAGGTCCCTAAGGTTGATGAGGCTATTTCCGCTCTTGCCAAACGTACTACTATTCCTATGGAAGATAGTACTTCTTTTAAGGATCCTTTAGATAGGAAGCTTGAATCTTACCTTAGAAGAGCATCTTTACATACTGGCTATATTCTTTGACCAGCTATTTCTATGGCTGATGCTGCTGCTTCAACTTTTTGGTTGGACAGTTTAGCCCAGTAGTTATCAGATCCTGAACTATCTAGCATTGTTCTTTTACTTCAACATGCAAATCATTTCATTTGTGATGCTATATTTGATGTCATTAAAGGGACAGTTTACTCAAAAAAATTCTCCCCTTTAATTTGTTCCCAATGATCCACTTTACTTGCTGGAGTGTATTAAATTGTTTACAAGTAGCTCATTTACCCTTATATTGGCATTTGAAATAGTAGATTTAGTCAGTGGTATCCACACCTATTCTGTAAGTTTGTGGCCGCAGGTCTAAGCTATAGATAAGCTATGTAAGCACAGCCAGCAGAAGAAATTACATTCCCAGTGGGTTATAGCAGAGATAATGGAATAAAATGTTAATTTTCTATTGTTCTCTCCAAGTATTGGTGATTGGTTTATGGATAGGCTGACCATATTGCCGCTTTAAAAAGGGACACATATGAAAAATACATAAGGCAGGGTTCTCATAATGGAACATTATCCCAAACCATTTCTTTAAACAGCCCTGACATATGTATTTTTCATATGTGTCCCTTTTTAAAGCGGCAATATGGTCAGCCTATTTATGAACAGACATAAGATATAGAAGCAGCTATATTTACACAATGTGATACAGTAATGAGATCTGATTATACCTACAAGCTCAACCCATTTTATTAGGTTGTGGCTTCACAACACAAAATCAGAGCTTTAATATACACTAATAAACCTTAAAAAGCCAATTTTCACACATTGTTTACTCTGCAGTTGGTAAAAAAACATAATTTATGTAAGAACTTACCTGATAAATTCATTTCTTTCATATTAACAAGAGTCCATGAGCTAGTGACGTATGGGATATACATTCCTACCAGGAGGGGCAAAGTTTCCCAAACCTTAAAATGCCTATAAATACACCCCTCACCACACCCACAAATCAGTTTAACGAATAGCCAAGAAGTGGGGTGATAAGAAAAAGTGCGAAGCATATAAAATAAGGAATTGGAATAATTGTGCTTTATACAAAAAAATCATAACCACCACAAAAAAGGGTGGGCCTCATGGACTCTTGTTAATATGAAAGAAATGAATTTATCAGGTAAGTTCTTACATAAATTATGTTTTCTTTCATGTAATTAACAAGAGTCCATGAGCTAGTGACGTATGGGATAATGACTACCCAAGATGTGGATCTTTCCACACAAGAGTCACTAGAGAGGGAGGGATAAAATAAAGACAGCCAATTCCTGCTGAAAATAATCCACACCCAAAATAAAGTTTAACAAAAAACATAAGCAGAAGATTCAAACTGAAACCGCTGCCTGAAGAACTTTTCTACCAAAAACTGCTTCAGAAGAAGAAAATACATCAAAATGGTAGAATTTAGTAAAAGTATGCAAAGAAGACCAAGTTGCTGCTTTGCAGATCTGGTCAACCGAAGCTTCATTCCTAAACGCCCAGGAAGTAGATACTGACCTAGTAGAATGAGCTGTAATTCTTTGAGGCGGAGTTTTACCCGACTCAACATAGGCAAGATGAATTAAAGATTTCAACCAAGATGCCAAAGAAATGGCAGAAGCTTTCTGGCCTTTCCTAGAACCGGAAAAGATAACAAATAGACTAGAAGTCTTACGGAAAGATTTCGTAGCTTCAACATAATATTTCAAAGCTCTAACAACATCCAAAGAATGCAATGATTTCTCCTTAGAATTCTTAGGATTAGGACATAATGAAGGAACCACAATTTCTCTACTAATGTTGTTGGAATTCACAACTTTAGGTAAAAATTGAAAAGAAGTTCGCAACACCGCCTTATCCTGATGAAAAATCAGAAAAGGAGACTCACACGAAAGAGCAGATAATTCAGAAACTCTTCTAGCAGAAGAGATGGCCAAAAGGAACAAAACTTTCCAAGAAAGTAATTTAATGTCCAATGAATGCATAGGTTCAAACGGAGGAGCTTGAAGAGCTCCCAGAACCAAATTCAAACTCCAAGGAGGAGAAATTGACTTAATGACAGGTTTTATACGAACCAAAGCTTGTACAAAACAATGAATATCAGGAAGAATAGCAATCTTTCTGTGAAAAAGAACAGAAAGAGCAGAGATTTGTCCTTTCAAAGAACTTGCGGACAAACCCTTATCCAAACCATCCTGAAGAAATTGTAAAATTCTCGGTATTCTAAAAGAATGCCAAGAAAAATGATGAGAAAGACACCAAGAAATATAAGTCTTCCAGACTCTATAATATATCTCTCGAGATACAGATTTACGAGCCTGTAACATAGTATTAATCACGGAGTCGGAGAAACCTCTATGACCAAGAATCAAGCGTTCAATCTCCATACCTTTAAATTTAAGGATTTCAGATCCGGATGGAAAAAAGGACCTTGTGACAGAAGGTCTGGTCTTAACGGAAGAGTCCATGGCTGGCAAGATGCCATCCGGACAAGATCCGCATACCAAAACCTGTGAGGCCATGCCGGAGCTATTAGCAGAACAAACGAGCATTCCCTCAGAATCTTGGAGATTACTCTTGGAAGAAGAACTAGAGGCGGAAAGATATAGGCAGGATGATACTTCCAAGGAAGTGATAATGCATCCACTGCCTCCGCCTGAGGATCCCGGGATCTGGACAGATACCTGGGAAGTTTCTTGTTTAGATGAGAGGCCATCAGATCTATCTCTGGGAGCCCCCACAATTGAACAATCTGAAGAAATACCTCTGGGTGAAGAGACCATTCGCCCGGATGCAACGTTTGGCGACTGAGATAATCCGCTTCCCAATTGTCTACACCTGGGATATGAACCGCAGAGATTAGACAGGAGCTGGATTCCGCCCAAACCAAAATTCGAGATACTTCTTTCATAGCCAGAGGACTGTGAGTCCCTCCTTGATGATTGATGTATGCCACAGTTGTGACATTGTCTGTCTGAAAACAAATGAACGATTCTCTCTTCAGAAGAGGCCAAAACTGAAGAGCTCTGAAAATTGATCGGTAATCTCACCTCCTGAGATTCCCAAACTCCTTGTGCCGTCAGAGATCCCCACACA
Organism: Bombina bombina; assembly: GCF_027579735.1. Taxonomy (NCBI): domain Eukaryota; kingdom Metazoa; phylum Chordata; class Amphibia; order Anura; family Bombinatoridae; genus Bombina; species Bombina bombina. Next base: position 110,621,900 of record NC_069499.1, on the reverse strand, counting down.
GCTCCCCAACCTGTGAGACTTGCATCTGTCGAAATTACAGTCCAGGTCGGAAGAACAAAAGAAGCCCCCTGAATTAAACGATGGTGATCTGTCCACCACGTTAGAGAGTGTCGAACAATCGGTTTTAAAGATATTAATTGAGATATCTTCGTGTAATCCCTGCACCATTGGTTCAGCATACAGAGCTGAAGAGGTCGCATGTGAAAACGAGCAAAGGGGATCGCGTCCGATGCAGCAGTCATAAGACCTAGAATTTCCATGCATAAGGCTACCGAAGGGAATGATTGTGACTGAAGGTTTCGACAAGCTGTAATCAATTTTAGACGTCTCTTGTCTGTTAAAGACAGAGTCATGGACACTGAATCTATCTGGAAACCCAGAAAGGTTACCCTTGTTTGAGGAATCAAAGAACTTTTTGGTAAATTGATCCTCCAACCATGATCTTGAAGAAACAACACAAGTCGATTCGTATGAGACTCTGCTAAATGTAAAGACGGAGCAAGTACCAAGATATCGTCCAAATAAGGAAATACCACAATACCCTGTTCTCTGATTACAGACAGAAGGGCACCGAGAATCTTTGTGAAAATTCTTGGAGCTGTAGCAAGGCCAAACGGTAGAGCCACAAATTGGTAATGCTTGTCTAGAAAAGAGAATCTCAGGAACTGATAATGATCTGGATGAATCGGAATATGCAGATATGCATCCTGTAAATCTATTGTGGACATATAATTCCCTTGCTGAACAAAAGGCAATATAGTCCTTACAGTTACCATCTTGAACGTTGGTATCCTTACATAACGATTCAATAATTTTAGATCCAGAACTGGTCTGAAGGAATTCTCCTTCTTTGGTACAATGAAGAGATTTGAATAAAACCCCATCCCCTGTTCCGGAACTGGAACTGACATAATTACTCCAGCCAACTCTAGATCTGAAACACAATTCAGAAATGCTTGAGCTTTCACTGGATTTACTGGGACATGGGAAAGAAAAAATCTCTTTGCAGGAGGTCTCATCTTGAAACCAATTCTGTACCCTTCTGAAACAATGTTCTGAATCCAAAGATTGTGAACAGATTTGATCCAAATTTCTTTGAAAAAACGTAACCTGCCCCCTACCAGCTGAACTGGAATGAGGGCCGTACCTTCATGTGAACTTAGAAGCAGGCTTTGCCTTTCTAGCAGGCTTGGATTTATTCCAGACTGGAGATGGTTTCCAAACTGAAACTGCTCCTGAGGACGAAGGATCAGGCTTTTGTTCTTTGTTGAAACGAAAGGAACGAAAACGATTGTTAGCCCTGTTTTTACCTTTAGACTTTATATCCTGTGGTAAAAAAGTTCCTTTCCCACCAGTAACAGTTGAAATAATAGAATCCAACTGAGAACCAAATAATTTGTTTCCCTGGAAAGAAATGGAAAGTAGAGTTGATTTAGAAGCCATATCAGCATTCCAAGTCTTAAGCCATAAAGCTCTTCTGGCTAAGATAGCCAGAGACATAAATCTAACATCAACTCTAATAATATCAAAAATGGCATCACAGATGAAATTATTAGCATGCTGGAGAAGAATAATAATATCATGAGAATCACGATTTGTTACTTGTTGCGCTAGAGTTTCCAACCAAAAAGTTGAAGCTGCAGCAACATCAGCCAATGATATAGCAGGTCTAAGAAGATTACCTGAACATAGATAAGCTTTTCTTAGAAAAGATTCAATTTTTCTATCTAAAGGATCCTTAAACGAGGTACCATCTGACGTAGGAATGGTAGTACGTTTAGCAAGGGTAGAAATAGCCCCATCAACTTTAGGGATTTTGTCCCAAAATTCTAACCTGTCAGGCGGAACAGGATATAATTGCTTAAAACGTTTAGAAGGAGTAAATGAATTACCCAATTTATCCCATTCCTTAGCAATTACTGCAGAAATAGCATTAGGAACAGGAAAGACTTCTGGAATAACCGCAGGAGCTTTAAAAACCTTATCCAAACGTATAGAATTAGTATCAAGAGGACTAGAATCCTCTATTTCTAAAGCAATTAGTACTTCTTTAAGTAAAGAGCGAATAAATTCCATCTTAAATAAATATGAAGATTTATCAGCATCAATCTCTGAGACAGAATCCTCTGAACCAGAAGAGTCCAAAGAATCAGAATGATGGTGTTCATTTAAAAATTCATCTGTAGAGAGAGAAGATTTAAAAGACTTTTTACGTTTACTAGAAGGAGAAATAACAGACAAAGCCTTCTTTATGGATTCAGAAACAAAATCTCTTATGTTATCAGGAACATTCTGCACCTTAGATGTTGAGGGAACTGCAACAGGCAATGGTACATCACTAAAGGAAATATTATCTGCTTTAACAAGTTTGTCATGACAATTATTACAAACAACAGCTGGAGAAATAGCTACCAAAAGTTTACAGCAGATACACTTAGCTTTGGTAGATCCAGCAGGCAGTGGTTTTCCTGTAGTATCTTCTGGCTCAGATGCAACGTGAGACATCTTGCAATATGTAAGAGAAAAAACAACATATAAAGCAAAATAAATCAAATTCCTTATAAGACAGTTTCAGGAATGGGAAAAAAATGCCAAACATCAAGCTTCTAGCAACCAGAAGCAAATGAAAATGAGACTGAAATAATGTGGAGACAAAAGCGACGCCCATATTTTTTGGCGCCAAATAAGACGCCCACATTATTTGGCGCCTAAATGCTTTTGGCGCCAAAAATGACGCCACATCCGGAACGCCGACATTTTTGGCGCAAAATAACGTCAAAAAATGACGCAACTTCCGGCGACACGTATGACGCCGGAAACGGAAATGAATTTTTGCGCCAAAAAAATCTGCGCCAAAAATGACGCAATAAAATGAAGCATTTTCAGCCCCCGCGAGCCTAACAGCCCACAGGGAAAAAAGTCAAATTTTTGAGGTAAGACAAAATATGATAATTTAAAGCATAATCCCAAATATGAAACTGACTGTCTGGAAATAAGGAAAGTTGAACATTCTGAGTCAAGGCAAATAAATGTTTGAATACATATATTTAGAACTTTATGAATAAAGTGCCCAACCATAGCTTAGAGTGTCACAGAAAATAAGACTTACTTACCCCAGGACACTCATCTACATGATTGTAGAAAGCCAAACCAGTACTGAAACGAGAATCAGTAGAGGAAATGGTAAATATAAGAGTATATCGTCGATCTGAAAAGGGAGGTAAGAGATGAATCTCTACGACCGATAACAGAGAACCTTATGAAATAGACCCCGTAGAAGGAGATCACTGCATTCAATAGGCAATACTCTCCTCACATCCCTCTGACATTCACTGCACGCTGAGAGGAAAACCGGGCTCCAACTTGCTGCGGAGCGCATATCAACGTAGAATCTAGCACAAACTTACTTCACCACCTCCCTTGGAGGCAAAGTTTGTAAAACTGATTTGTGGGTGTGGTGAGGGGTGTATTTATAGGCATTTTAAGGTTTGGGAAACTTTGCCCCTCCTGGTAGGAATGTATATCCCATACGTCACTAGCTCATGGACTCTTGTTAATTACATGAAAGAAAGCAATTGTAAACACATTAAGGGAAAAACTATTTTACAGTGTACTGTCCCTTTAAGATTAATGTCAAATCTGTCTTTTAGCTATTCTAATTAGAAGAGCTTTATGGCTTAAATCTTGGAATGCTGACATGATGCCTAAATCTAGATTATTATCTCTATCCTTTCAGGGTAATAATTTGTTTGGTTCTCAATTGGATTCTATTATCGCCACTATCACTGGGGGTAAGGGAGTTTATCTGCCCCAAGACAAGAAATCTAAGGGTAAATTTAAAGCTCCTTTTGTCAGAATAGAGAACAGAAAACCTCTCCTTGCCCTAAGGCCTCTGGCTCTAATTGGAGACCATCTCCGAATTGGAATAAATTCAAGCCTTATAAGAAACCAAATCCACCCCCTAAGACTGCATGAAGTTGCGGCCCTCAAACCAGTTCTTCTGGTGAGGGACAGACTAAAGTTATTTCAAGACATTTGGACAAATTCTGTCCAAAATCAGTGGATTCAGAATATTGTTTCTCAAGGGTATCAAATAGGTTTCAGAATAAGACCTCCCATGGGAAGATTCTTCCTTACTCATTTTCCATCAAACCCTGTGAAGGCTCAGGCTTTTCTGAAGTGTGTTTCAGACCTAGAGCTTTCAGCGTGATTGTACCAGTTCCTCAGCAGGAACAGGGATTGGGTTTCTATTCAAATCTATTCATTGTCCCAAAAGAAGATTCTTTCAGACCAATCCTGGATCTGAAAAATTTAAATTGTTTTGTAAGAGTCCCAACTTTCAAGATGGTGACTATAAGGACTATTCTGCCTTTTGTTCAGCAAGGTCATTTAATGTTCACAATAGACTTACAGGATGCTTATCTTCACATTCAGATTCATCCAGACCAATATTGTTTTCTGAGATTCTCTTTTCTAGACAAGCATTTCTAATTTGTTGTTCTTCCATTTGGCCTAGCAACAGCACCAAGAATTTTCTCGAAGGTTCTCGGTGCCCTTCTATCTGTAATCAGAGAGCAGGGTATTGCAGTGTTAACTTATTTTGACGATATATTGGTACTAGCTCAATCTTTTCATTTAGCAGAATCTCACAGAAAACAACTAATGTTGTTTCTTCAAAGACATGTTTGGAGGATCAATTTACCAAAGAGTTTCTTGATTCCTCAGACAAACATCACCTTCTTAGGTTTCCAGATAGATTCAGTGTGCATGAATCTATCTTTAACAGAAGAGACGAATGAAATTGGTCTTAGCTTGTCTAAACCTTCAGTCTCTATCATTCCCTTCAGTGGCTATGTGCATGGAAGTTTTAGGTCTCATGATTGCAGCATCAGACGCAATCCCCTTTGCTCATTTTCATATGAGACCTCTACAGCTTTGCATGTTGCACCAGTGGTGCAGGGATAATACTCGGATATCACAGTTGATCTATTTAAATGCCAACACTCAACTCTCTGTGACTTGGTGGTGAAACCATTAACTTATTGTTCAAGGGGCCTCCTATGTTCGTCCTCCCTGGACTGTGATCACAACAGATGCAAGTCTTACAGGTTGGGGAGCTGTCTGCATGTCTCTGATCCTCCAACCACGTTTTCGAAGAAACAACACAAGTTGATTCGTGTGAGATTCTGCAGAACGTAAAGACTGAGCTAGTACCAAGATATCGTCCAAATAAGGAAACACCGCAATACCCTGTTCTCTGATTACAGAGAGTAGGGCACCCAGAACCTTTGAAAAGATTCTTGGAGCTGTTGCTAGGCCAAATGGAAGAGCAACAAATTGGTAATGCTTGTCTAGAAAAGAGAATCTCAGGAACTGATAATGTTCTGGATGAATCGGAATATGAAGGTAAGCATCCTACAAGTCTATTGTAGACATATAATGTCCTTGCTGAACAAAAGGAAGAATAGTCCTTATAGTCACCATCTTGAAAGTTGGTACTCTTACATAACGATTCAAAATTTTCAGATCCAGAACTGGTCTGAATGAATTTTCTTTCTTTGGGACAATGAATAGATTTGAATAAAACCCCAGGCCTTGATCCTGAAAAGGAACCGGCATGATTACCCCTGATTACCCCTGAAACCTCCAGATCTGAAACACACTTCAGGAAAGCCTGAGCTTTTACTGAATTTACTGGGATGCGTCAGAGAAAAAAATCTCCTCACAGGAGATCTTACTCTGAATCCAATCCTGATGCAGAAAAACTCCTTTTCCTCCAGTGATAGTTGAAATAATAGAATCCAACTGAGAATCAAATAAATTATTACCTTGGAAAGAAAGAGATAGCAATCTAGACTTAGATGTCATATCAGCATTCCAAGATTTAAGCCACAAGGCTCTTCTAGCTAAAATAGCTAAAGACATGGATCTAACATCAATTTTGATAATATCAAAAATGGCATCACAAATAAAATGATTAGCATGTTGCAGTAAGCAGAATTCGTGTTGCGCTAAATTCTCCAACCAAAATGTTGAAGCAGCTGCAACATCAGCCAAAGTAATTGCAGGCCTAAGAAGATGACCTGAATATAAATAGGCTTTCCTTAGATAAGATTCAATCTTCCTATCCAAAGGATCTTTAAAGGAAGTACTATCTTTCATAGGAATAGTGGTCCATTTAGCAAGAGTAGAAATAGCCACATCAACTTTGGGGTTCTTTTCCCAAAACTCTATTGCAATTGCTGGTAAAGGATACAATTTTTTAAACCTTTCAGAAGGATTAAATGGAGTACCTGGCTTATTCCATTCCTTAGAAATCATGTCAGAAATAGCATCAGGAATAGGAAAAACCTCTGGAGTAACCATAGTAGGTTTAAAAACAGCACTTAAACGTTTACTGGTTTTAATATCAAGAGGACTAACTTCCTCAATATCCAAAGTAATTAACACTTCTTTTAACAAAGAACGCATATACTCTATTTTAAATAAATAAGAAGATTTGTCAGTGTCAATGTCTGAGGAAGGACCTTCTGAATCAGATAGATCCTCATCAGAGGTGGATAATTCATTATGCTGTCGATCATTTGAAATTTCATCAACTTTATCAGAAGTTTTAAAAGACCTCTTATGCGAAGGTGGAAATGCAAACAAAGCCTTCTGAATAGAATCAGTAACAAATTCTTTAAAATATATAGGTATATCATGTACATTAGAAGTTGAGGGAACTGCAACCGGCAATGTACTATTACAGATGGAAACTCTATCTGCATGTAAAAGTTTATCATGACAACTATTACAAATGACATTTGGAGATATAATCTCCACACTTTTACATCAAATGCACTTAGCTTTGGTAGAACCGATGTAAGGCAGCAAAGTTCCAGCAGATACTTCTGAGGCAGGATCAGATTGAGACATCTTGCAAAATGTAAAAGAAAAAACAACATATAAAGCAAAATTATCAATTTCCTTATATGACAGTATCAGGAATGGGAAAAAAAAGCAAATAGCATAGCCCTCTGACAGGCAAGAGGCAAAAGCAATAGGGCAATAAATAATGAAAAAAATTTGGCGCCAAGTATGACGCGCAACGTAACTGAAAAATGTTTGGCACCAACCATGTCCGGAAATGACACAATCGCGTCACTAGCGACGCAACCCTGTATGAACCCCTGCGTCAAGTATGACGCCGGAAATGACGAACTTGCGTCAACGGACGTGCCTTTCGCGGCAAAAAAAATTTCACGACAAGAATGACGGAATAAAGTGTAGCATTTAGTGCACCCGCGAGCCTAAGACAGCCCGCAATTTGAACAAGTAGTCAATTGACAAAAGACTAAACCCCAGGTAAGAAAAATATTTCTCAATATTAACTTTCCCAAATATGAAACTGACACTCTGCAAAAGGAAATACATGAACCTGACTCATGGCAAATATAAGTACAATACATATATTTAGAACTTTATATAAATGCATAAAGTGCCAAACCATAGCTGAGGTGTCATAAGAAATAAAAACATACTTACCCAAAGACACCCATCCACATATAGCAGATAGCCAAACCAATACTGAAACAGTTATCAGTAGAGGTAATGGTATATGAGAGTATATCGTCTATCTGAAAAGGGAGGTATGAGATTAATCTCTACGACCAATAACAGAGTACCTATGAAAAAGACCCCTGTTAGGAAAATCATTGCATTCAATAGGTAATACTCTCTACGTCCCTCTGACATTCGCTGTACTCTGAGAGGAAACGGGCTTCAAAATGCTGAGAAGCGCATGTCAACGTAGAAATCTTAGCACAAACTTACTTCACGACCTCCATAGGAGGCAAAGTTTGTAAAACTGAATTGTGGGTGTGGTGAGGGGTGTATTTATAGGCATTTTGAGGTTTGGGAAACTTTGCCCCTCCTGGTAGGATTGTATATCCCATACGTCACTAGCTCATGGACTCTTGCCAATTACATGAAAGAAAGTCAAGCTTCTGGAGGGCTTTCTTTCTCTTCAGTCCTCTGTTTGTCCATCTGGGAAGCTGATTATCTGAGCAGGCAGAACTTTCATCCAGTGAAATGGGCTCTCCATCCGGAAGTTTTCTTGATGTTAACCCTCTAGTGGGGAGTCCCGGAGCTGGATCTGATGACATCTCGTCTAAACGCCAAGCTTCCAAGATACGGAGCAAGATCAGGAGATCCTCAAGCAGCTCTAGTAGACGCCTTGGCAGTGCCATGGGATTTCGGTCTATTTTATGTTTCCTCTGGTTGCCCTCCTTCCTCAGGTGATAGCGTGTATCAAACAGGAGCATGTTTCGGTGATTCTACTAGCTCCAGCGTGGCCTTGCAGCAGTTGGTTTGCGGACCTAGTGAGGTTGTCATCATTCCCCCCGTGGAAATTGCCTCTGAGGAAGGATCTTCTATTTCAGGCTTCCTTCCTCCATCTGAACTTAGTCTCTCTAAAGCTGACTGCTTGGAGATTGAATGCTTAGTCTTGTCTAGACAAGGTTTTTCTGTGAAGGTTATTGAGACTGTTTCAGGCTCGTAAGCCTGTTTATTGCAAGATTTATTATAAGGTATGGCGTAGATACCTTCATTGGTGCGGATCTAGGGTTTTTTCTTGGAGGTGAGAATTCCCCAAATGTTTTCCTTTCTTCAGGAGGGCCTGGAGAAAGGTTTATCACAGTACCATAAAGGTTCAGATTTTGGCTCTGTCGATTCATCTGCAGAAGCGTCTGGCAATTTTGCCAGATGTTCAATCTTTTGTCTAGGTTTTGTTTGAATCAGGCCTGTGTTAAGGTCAATTGCTCCTCCTTGGAGTCTTAATCTGGTTCTTAAAGTTCTGCAGCCTATGCATTCTGTTGATATGGACTTATTGTCCTGGAAGATTTTGTTTCTGCTGGAAATTTCTTTTGTCAGTAGAGTTTCGGAGCTTTTGGCTCAACAGTGTGATTCTACTTATCTTATTCTTCATGCAGATAAGGCGGTTCTCTGTTCTAAATTAGGTTTTCTTCTATAAAGGTAAGACGAGTCCACGGATTCATCCTTTACTTGTGGGATATTATCCTTCCTAACAGGAAGTGGCAAAGAGCACCACAGCAGAGCTGTCTATATAGCTCCTCCCTTAGCTCCACCCCCCCAGTCATTCTCTTTGCCTACTCTAAGTACTAAGAAGGGTAAAGTGAAAGAGGTGATAAAATATTAGTTTTTAATTTCTTCAAGCAAGAGTTTGTTATTTTAAATGGTACCTGTGTGTACTATTTACTCTCAGGCAGCAGATGGGTGAAGACTGCTGCCTGGAGGATGAAGATCTTAGCATTTGTAACTAAGATCCATTGCTGTTCCCACAGAGGCTGAGGAATACAGGAAACTTCAGTGTGAGGAACGATTTCATGCTATGCAGCAGTGAGGTATGTTCAGTCATATTTTTCTGGAGAGACTGTGTATTTCAGAAAGGCTGACATTATACCCAGGAGGTTAAGGGTAAACAGTAATCCTAGAGCTAAAAAAAGGGCATTACTTAGCTTGCATATGGGCCCAATTACAAATATGGTTGACACTGAATTGCAAATGTTTGTGAGCAAACGTTTTTTGATTTGGGAGTGCTTTAACGTTTTTGTGGGCAATAAAGTTTTGGGCAAACATTATTAAGGGCACACATGGCTTAACTTTTGGGTCTCAGAACCCACATGGCTAGTTATAACCGCTCTGGTGCGGTTCTTTAAAGCTGTGGAGACATCGAGTGAGATGGGCGGGGCCTATTTTCGCGCCTCAGATGCGCAGTTAGTTTTATCAGCAAGCAGCAAACTCTAACTCTTGAGGGCCCTGGTGTATGTTTTGGGCCAAATCAAAGATTTTACCCCACATTTTCGATCCCTGAGGTCAGGTAGGGCCACAGCTTGGCTGTGGCAAGGTGCTGAGTGTTTTTTTCCGGATCTGGGCCTATTTTCGATCCGGTTTGCAAATTAAGGGGTTAATTTAAAAAAAAATTGTGGTGCAATCTTAACTACCTATATTGTGTCTACAAAATTTGGTGCATGTTTAGGCTGTTTTGCCGAACGTGTATGCGTTTTTTCTCTTAAAGGTGCAGTACCGTTTTTTAAGATTGTTATTTTTTTCACTAAATAAAGGGTTTTCATGCTTGTTTGTAGTCATTACTAGCCTGTTCAACATGTCTGACATTAAGGAAAGTCAATGTTCAATATGTTTAGAAGCCATTGTGGAACCTCCACTTAGAATGTGTCCCTCATGCACTGAAAGGTCAATAAATTGTAAAGAACATATTTCAGCTACTAAAAGTATGTCGCAGGATGATTCTCAGTCAGAAGAGAATCAGGTTTTGCCATCTAATTCTCCCCAAGTGTCAAAACCGTTAACGCCCGCACAAGCGACGCCAAGTTCTTCTAGTGCGTCTAATTCTTTTACCCTGCAAGATATGGCTGCAGTTAAGTATACTACCCTCACAGAGGTTTTATCTAAGCTGCCTGGGTTGCAGGGGAAGCGCAGTAGGTCAGGGGTGAGAACAAACGCTGAACCCTCTGACGCTTTATTAGCTATATCCGATATACCCTCACAATGTTCTGAAGTGAGGGATTTGCTGGCTGAGGAAGAGATTTCTGATTCAGGAAATATGTTCCCTCAGACAGATTCAGATATGACGGCTTTTAAATTTAAACTAGAACACCTCCGCTTATTGCTCAGGGAGGTTTTAGCTACTCTGGATGATTGTGACCCTATTGTAGTTCCAGAGAAATTGTGTAAAATGGACAGATTCCTAGAGGTTCCTGCCTACACTGATGTTTTTCCGGTCCCTAAGAGGATTTCGGAAATTGTTACTAAGGAGTGGGATAGACCAGGTATTCCGTTTGCTCCCCCTCCTACTTTTAAGAAAATGTTTCCCATATCTGACGCCGTGCGGGACTCGTGGCAGACGGTCCCTAAGGTGGAGGGAGCTATTTCTACCCTGGCTAAGCGTACAACTATACCTATCGAGGACATTTGTGCTTTCAAAGATCCTATGGATAAAAAATTAGAGGGTCTTCTGAAGAAAATATTTGTTCACCAAGGTTTTCTTCTCCAACTTATAGCGTGCATTGTTCCTGTAACTACTGCAGCGTCCTTTTGGTTCGAGGCTCTGGAAGAGGCTCTTCAGGTTGAGACCCCATTAGATGATATTCTGGATAGAATTAGGGCTCTCAAGCTAGCTAATTCTTTCATTACAGATGCCGCTTTTCAATTGGCTAAATTAGCGGCGAAGAATTCAGGTTTTGCCACTTTAGCGCGTAGAGCGTTATGTCTTAAATCCTGGTCTGCTGATGTGTCATCAAAAGCTAAGCTTTTAGCCATCCTTTTCCAGGGTAAGACCCTATTCAGCCTGAACTGAAAGAGATCATCTCAGACATCACTGTCACTGCCATGTCCTTCCTCAGGATAAGACTAATAAGATGAGGACCAAATAAAATAATTTTCGTTCCTTTCGGAACTTCAAAGGTGGTCCCTCTTCCCCTGCCGCAAAGCAAGAGGGGAATTTTGCTCAATCCAAGTCAGTCTGGAGGCCTAATCAGACTTGGAACAAGGGTAAACAGGCTAAGAAGCCCGCTGCTGCCACCAAGACAGCATGAAGGGGTAGCCCCCGATCCGGGACCGGATCTAGTAAGGGGCAGAATTTCTCTCTTGGCTCAGGCTTGGGCAAGAGAGGTTCAGGACTCCTGGGCTTTAGAAATAGTAACCCAGGTGTATCTTCTAGATTTCAGAGATTCTCCCCCAAGGGGGAGATTCCATCTTTCTCAATTGTCTGTAAACAGAAGAAGACTGATATACCATGGGAGTGATCTGCCCAGTTCTGAAAACAGAACAGGGGCAGGAGTTCTACTCCAATCTGTTTGTGGTTCCCAAAAAAGAGGGAACCTTCAGACCAATTTTGGATCTCAAGATCCTAAACAAATTCCTTCAAGATGGAGACCATTCGGACTATTTTGCCAATGATCCAGGAGGATCAATATATGACCACCGTGGACTTAAAGGATGCGTATCTACATATTCCTATCCACAAATATCATCACCAGTTCCTCAGGTTCGCCTTTCTGGACAAGCATTACCAGTTTGTGGCTCTTCCCTTCGGATTGGCCACAGCTCCCAGAATTTTCACAAAGGTGCCAGGGTCCCTTCTGGCGGTTCTAAGGCCGCGGGGCATAGCTGTGGCGCCTTATCTGGACGATATCTTAATCTAGGTTTCAACTTTCCAACTAGCCAAGACTCACACGGGCATCGTGGTGGCTTTTCTAAGATCTCACGGGTGGAAGGTGAACATACAAAAGAGTTCACTTATCCCTCTCACAAGAGTTCCTTTCCTGGGAACAATGATAGATTCAGTGGACATGACAATTTTTCTGACTGAGGTCAGAAAATCAAAAATTCTATCCATCTGCCGAGCTCTTCATTCCATTCCTCGCCCGTCAGTGGCTCAGTGTATGGAGGTAATCGGCTTAATTGTAGCGGCAATGGACATAGTTCAGTTTGCTCGCTTGAATCTCAGACCACTGCAACTTTGCATGCTCAAACAGTGGAATGGGGATTATGCAGATTTATCTCCTCAGATAAATCTGGACCAAGAGACCAGAGACTCTCTTCTTTGGTGGTTGTCACAGGATCATCTGTCCAAGGGAATGTGTTTCCGCAGGCCAGCGTGGGTCATTGACGACGGACGCCAGCCTATTGGGCTGGGGTGCAGTCTGGAATTCCCTGAAAGCACAGGGATTGTGGACTCAGGAGGAGGCTCTCCTCCCGATAAATATTCTAGAACTGAGAGCGATATTCAACGCGCTTCAGGCGTGGCCTCAGCTGACGTCGGCCAGATTCATAAGATTCCAGTCGGACAATATCACGACTGTAGCATATATCAATCATCAGGGGGGAACAAAGAGTTCTTTAGCGATGATAGAGGTTACCAAAATAATTTGATGGGCAGAGACTCACTCTTGCCATCTATCAGCAATCTATATCCCAGGAGTGGAGAACTGGGAAGCGGATTTTCTAAGTCGTCAGACTTTTCATCCGGGGGAGTGGGAACACCATCCGGAGGTGTTTGCACAATTGATTCGGCAATGGGGCACACCAGAATTGGATCTGATGGACTCTGCCATTGAGACAGGACCTTCTGACTCAAGGTCCGTTCCAGCATCCAAATCTAGTTTCTCTGCGGCTGACTGCTTGGAGATTGAACGCTTGATCTTATCCAAGCGGGGTTTCTCTGAGTCGGTCATAGATACCTAGATTCAGGCTCGAAAGCCTGTCACCAGGAAAATTTATCATAAGATATGGCGTAAATATCTTTATTGGTGCGAATCCAAAGGCTACTCATGGAGTAAGATCAGGATTCCTAGGATTTTGTCCTTTCTCCAAGAAGGATTGGAGAAGGGGCTATCAGCTAGTTCCTTAAAGGGACAGATATCTGCTTTATCAATTCTACTGCACAAACGTCTGGCAGACATTCCAGACGTTCAGTCGTTCTGTCAGGCTTTAGTTAGAATCAAGCCTGTGTTTAGACCTGTTGCTCCGCCATGGAGTTTGAATTTAGTTCTTAAAGTTCTTCAAAGGGTTCCGTTTCAACCTATGCATTCCATAGATATTAAGCTTCTATCTTGGAAAGTTCTGGTTTTAGTTGCTATCTCTTCGGCTCGAAGAGTTTCTGAACTATCTGCATTGCAATGCGACTCGCCTTATCTTGTTTTCCATGCTGATGAGGTGGTTTTGCGTACCAAACCTGGATTCCTTCCTAAGGTTGTTACTAATAGGAATATCAATCAGGAAATTGTTTTTCCTTCTCTGTGCCCTAATCCTTCTTCTCAGAAGGAGCGTCTGTTACACAACTTGGATGTGGTTCGTGCTTTGAAGTTTTACTTGCAAGCGACCAAAGATTTCCATCAAACATCTTCTTTGTTGTCTATTCTGGAAAACGTAGAGGTCAAAAAGCTATGGCTACCTCTCTTGCCTTTTGGCTGAAAAGCATCATCCGTTTGGCATACGAGACTGCTGGACAGCAGCCTCCTGAAAGAATTACAGCTCACTCTGCTAGAGCGGTGGCTTCCACATGGGCTTTTAAAAATGATGCTTCTGTTGAACAGACTTGTAAGGCTGCGACTTGGTCTCAGCTTCATACCTTTTCCAAATTTTCCAAATTTGATACCTTTGCTTCTTCGGAGGCTATTTTTGGGAGAAAAGTTCTTCAAGCAGTGGTGCCTTCTGTTTAACCATCTGTCTTGTCCCTCCCGTTCATTTGTGTCCTGTAGCTTTGGTATTGTATCCCACAAGTAAAGGATGAATCCGTGGACTCGTCTTACCTTTATAGAAGAAAAGTAAATTTATGCTTACCTGATAAATTAATTTCTTCTATGGTAAGACAAGTCCACGGCCCGCCCTGTCATTTTAAGACAGATTATATTTTTTTGATTTAAACTCAGTCACCTCTGCACCTTGTAGTTTCTCCTTTTTCTTCCTGTACCTTCGGTCAAATGACTGGGGGGTGGAGCTAAGGGAGGAGCTATATATTCAGCTCTGCTGTGGTGCTCTTTGCCACTTCCTGTTAGGAAGGATATTATCCCACAAGTAAAGGATGAATCCGTGGACTCGTCTTACCATAGAAGAAATTAATTTATCAGGTAAGCATAAATTTGCTTTTCTACCTAAGGTGGTCTCGGAACGCATTATCAACCATGAAATTGTTCCTTCATTTTGTCCTAATCCTTCCTCTAAGACGGAGCGGTTATTGCACAATCTGTATGTTGTGCGTGCTTTAAGGTTTTATTTACAGGCTATGAAAGATTTCGTCAATCTTCTGCTCTTTTTATTGTTTTTCAATTGGCTTATGAGACAGCTGGACAGCAGCCTCCAGAGAAAATACGGCTCACTCCACTAGGGCTGTCGCTTCCTCTTGGGCTTTTAAAAATTATGCTTCTGTGGAACAGATTTGCAAGGTGGCCACTTGATCATCAATGCAAACTTTTTCCAAATTCTACAAATTTGATGTTTTTGCCTCAGTTGAGGCTTCTTTTGGAAAGTTCTTCAAGCAATGGTGCCTTCTGTTAAGGTTTGGCTGTCTTTGTGTATGCCTCCCTTCCATTCTGTGGACTTTAGCTTTGGTATTGGTTCCCACTAGTAATTGAATGGATTTGTGGACTCTCCATGCCATTGCAAAGAAAACATAATTTATACTTACCTGATAAATTATTTTCTTCCACGACCCGTCCTTATTTTTAAGATGGCTTTTTGTAATTTTTCCAAACCTTAGGCACCTCTATACCCCTTGAGTCTTCTCTTTCCATAAATCCTCGGCTGAATGACTGGGGATTGTGGGTAATGGGAGGTTACTTAAGGCTTTGCTGGGCAGTTCTTTGCCTCCATCTGGTGGCCAGGAGTTGAATTCCCACTAGTAATTAAATGGATTTGTGGACTCTCCATGCCAGGAAAGAAAATACTTTAAAAAAATAAATTATGTTTTTAATTTAAAAAAAAAAAATTTCACATAAAAACTAAATTTATGCTTACCAGATAAATTCCATTCTTTCCTGGCAGGGAGAGTTCACAACTTCATTCCTTACTGTTGGGAAATACAAAACTTGGCCACCAGGTGGAGGCAAAGACACCACAGCCAAAGGATTAAATATCCCTCCCAGTTCCCCTATTCCCCCAGGCAGAGGGAACAAAGAAAAGTATGAGT
Source organism: Bombina bombina (assembly GCF_027579735.1). Lineage (NCBI taxonomy): Eukaryota > Metazoa > Chordata > Amphibia > Anura > Bombinatoridae > Bombina > Bombina bombina. The sequence goes on along the minus strand of NC_069499.1, from coordinate 110,606,191 downwards.
AACATCAGGGTATAAAGGTGCCAGAAAACCCCCCAAAAGAGAGCGGATGACACTCCTCAACCAGAAAGACAGGGAAGACATAGTGGCCTTCTGCCCCCTACGTTTACTCGCATAGATGACAAACAAAGATGAAGATTGTTTGAACTCCTTAGTAGCCTCTACAATCCTGTAGATTGTGAAGCAAACGCTCCTTCGCCGAAGAAGGATTGGGACACAAGGAAGGAACAACAATCTCTTGATTAATGTTGTGATCTGACACCATCTTAGGAAGGAAACCTACGTTAGTACGTAAAACCGCCTTATCAGTATGAAATACAAGGTAAGGGGGGGGGGTCACATTGCAAGGCAGAAATCTTGGAGACTCTGCGAGCAGAGGCAATAGCCAATAGAAACAAACCCTTCCAATATAACAGTTTAATGTCAAGATTATACATTGGGCTCAAACGGAGCCTGCTACAAAACACAAAGAACAAGATTGAGACTCTATGGCAGAGCCATCTTTCTAAACACAGGTCTGATCCTAGTCAGGGTGTTCACAAAGGACTGCACATCCGAAAGCTCAGCTAATCTCTTGTGCAGCAACACCGACAGGGCCGATATCTGTCCCTTCAGGGAACTAGCAGATAGACCCTTTTCCAGTCCATCCTGGAGAAAAGATAAAATTCTGGCAACCTTAACCTTATACCAAGAAAAACGACGCTCCTCACACCAGTGCAGGTAAGTCCGCCACACCTTATGGTAGATGTGTCGAGTAACTGGCTTACGAGCTTGAATCAAAGTGTCGATGACATTCTCAGAGAAACCTCTCCTGGCTAAGACTAAGTGTTCAATCTCCACACAGTCAACCTCAGAGAATCTCTAGATTTTGATGAAGGAAAGAACCCTGTATCAGCAGGTCCCTGCAACAAGGTAACCTCCACAGAGGAGATGAGGACATCCCCACCAGATCCACGAACCAAATTCTTTTGTGGGCAGGATGGAGCAATTCGAATCACCGATGCTTGCTCTTGTTAGATGCGGGCCACCACACGAGGGAGAAGAGGTAATGGAGGAAAGAGATATGAGTCTGAACCTCCATGGAACCACTAGGGCATCTATTAGAACAGCTTGAAAATCCCTCGATCTCGACCAGTACTTGGGTAGTTTGGCATTGAGACGGGAGGCCATGAGGTCTATCTCCGGCATCCCCATCTGCTGCATATCTCTACAAAGACCTTCGGGATGGAAAGACTATCCCCCGGGTGAAAGGATTGCCTGCTGAGGAAGTCTGATTCCCAGTTGTCCACATCCAAAATGTGGATCGCTGATAGCGTACAGTTGTGGGCCTCCGCCCATTCTAGGATTTGGAATACTTCTCTCATTGCTAAGGAACTTCGTCTTCCTCCCTGATGGTTGATGTAGGCTACAGAAGTTATATTGTCTGATTGGAATCTGATAAACTGGAACGAAATCAGGAGGGGCCAAGCCTTCAGAGCATTGAAGATTGTCCAGAGTTCCCAGATATTGATCGGAAGAGTGGACTCCTCCTGAGTCCACAGCCCCTGTGCCTTCCTGGCACCCCAAACGGCTCCCCAGCTGAATAGACTGGCATCCGTAGTCACAATCTCCCAGGACAGTCTCAAGAAGGATGTGCCTTGGGACAGGTGATCTTGACATAGCCACCAAGAGAGTGAGTCTCTCAACAGGCTGTCCAGAACTATCTGTTGTGATTGTCTCAGCATGCATAGCTGTAAAGGTCTGAGATGTAATGTCCATACAAGACACCATGAGTCCAATCACCTCCATACACTGGGCCACCGAAGGTCTCAAAGAGGCCTGGAGGGCAAGACATGCTGTTGTTAGCTTGCAACGTCTCTGATCTGTTAGAAAGATTTTCCTGATAGGTTGATGGCTCAGGGGGACTAATAGCGCTAGGGTTAATAGCAGACTTAGCTCCTTTCTTAGGCCTAGATTTGGAGTTTGGCGGTAGCCATGAAAACCAGCGTTAGAGGCTCCTAACGCTGGTTTTAGGCTACCTCCGGTATTTGGAGTCATTAAAAAAAGGGTCTAACGCTCACTTTTCAGCCGCGACTTTTCCATACCTCAGATCCCCTTACGTAAATTGCGTATCCTATCTTTTCAATGGGATTTTTCTAACTCCGGTATTTAGAGTCGTGTCTGAAGTGAGCGTTAGACATCTAACGACAAAACTCCAGCCGCAGGAAAAAAGTCAGTAGTTAAGAGCTTTCTGGGCTAACGCCGGTTTATAAAGCTCTTAACTACTGTGCTCTAAAGTACACTAACACCCATAAACTACCTATGTACCCCTAAACCGAGGTCCCCCCACATCGCCGCCACTCGATTAAATTTTTTTAACCCCTAATCTGCCGACCGCCACCTACGTTATACTTATGTACCCCTATTCTGCTGCCCCTAACACCGCCGACCCCTATATTATATTTATTAACCCCTAACCTGCCCCCCCACGACGTCGCAGCCAGCTACCTACAATAATTAACCCCTAATCTGCCGACCGCAAAGCACCGCCACCTACGTTATACTTATGTACCCCTAATCTGCTGCCCCTAACACCGCCGACCCCTATATTATATTTATTAACCCCTAATCTGCCCCCCTCAACGTCGCCTCCACCTGCCTACACTTATTAACCCCTAATCTGCCGAGCGGACCGCACCGCTATTATTATAAAGTTATTAACCCCTAATCCGCCTCACTAACCCTATAATAAATAGTATTAAACCCTAATCTGCCCTCCCTAACATCGCCGACACCTAACTTCAATTATTAACCCCTAATCTGCCGACTGGAGCTCACCGCTATTCTAATAAATGTATTAACCCCTAAAGCTAAATCTAACCCTAACACTAACACCCCCCTAAATTAAATATAATTTTAATCTAACGAAATTAATTAACTCTTATTAAATAAATTATTCCTATTTAAAGCTAAATACTTACCTGTAAAATAAATCCTAATATAGCTACACTATAAATTATAATTATATTATAGCTATTTTAGGATTAATATTTATTTTACAGGTAACTTTGTATTTATTTTAACCAGGTACAATAGCTATTAAATAGTTAAGAACTATTTAATAGCTAAAATAGTTAAAATAATTACAAAATTACCTGTAAAATAAATCCTAACCTAAGTTACAATTAAACCTAACACTACACTATCAATAAATTAATTAAATAAACTACCTACAATTACCTACAATTAACCTAACACTACACTATCAATAAATTAAATACAATTCCTACAAATAAATACAATTTAATAAACTAGCTAAAGTACAAAAAATAAAAAAGAACTAAGTTACAAAAAATAAAAAAATATTTACAAACATAAAAATATTACAACAATTTTAAACTAATTACACCTACTCTAAGCCCCCTAATAAAATAACAAAGCCCCCCAAAATAAAAAAATGCCCTACCCTATTCTAAATTACTAAAGTTCAAAGCTCTTTTACCTTACCAGCCCTGAACAGGGCCCTTTGCGGGGCATGCCCCAAGAAGTTCAGCTCTTTTGCCTGTAAAAAAAAACATACAATACCCAAGCCCCCCAACATTACAACCCACCACCCACATACCCCTAATCTAACCCAAACCCCCCTTAAATAAACCTAACACTAAGCCCCTGAAGATCTTCCTACCTTGTCTTCACCTCACCGGGTTCACCGATCTGTCCAGAAAAGCTCCTCCGATGTCCTGATCCAAGCCCAAGCGGGGGGCTGAAGAGGTCCATGATCCGACTGAAGTCTTCATCCAAGCGGGGCAGAAGAGGTCTTCCATCCGATTGAAGTCTTCATCCAAGTGGCATCCATCCGGAGCGGAGCGGCAGCATCCTGAAGACCTCCGACGCGGAACATCCATCCTGGCCGACGACTGAACGATGAATGACGGTTCCTTTAAATGACGTCATCCAAGATGGCGTCCCTCGAATTCCGATTGGCTGATAGGATTCTATCAGCCAATCGGAATTAAGGTAGGAATATTCTGATTGGCTGATGGAATCAGCCAATCAGAATCAAGTTCAATCCGATTGGCTGATCCGATCAGCCAATCAGATTGAGCTTGCATTCTATTGGCTGTTCTGATCAGCCAATAGAATGCGAGCTCAATCTGATTGGCTGATCGGATCAGCCAATCGGATTGAACTTGATTCTGATTGGCTGATTCCATCAGCCAATCAGAATATTCCTACCTTAATTCCGATTGGCTGATAGAATCCTATCAGCCAATCGGAATTCGAGGGACGCCATCTTGGATGACGTCATTTAAAGGAACCGTCATTCGTCGTTCAGTCGTCGGCCAGGATGGATGTTCCGCGTCGGAGGTCTTCAGGATGCTGCCGCTCCGGATGGATGCCGCTTGGATGAAGACTTCAATTGGATGGAAGACCTCTTCTGCCCCGCTTGGATGAAGACTTCAGCCGGATCATGGACCTCTTCAGCCCCCCGCTTGGGCTTGGATCAGGGCATCGGAGGAGCTCTTCTGGACAGATCGGTGAACCCGGTGAGGTGAAGACAAGGTAGGAAGATCTTCAGGGGCTTAGTGTTAGGTTTATTTAAGGGGGGTTTGGGTTAGATTAGGGGTATGTGGGTGGTGGGTTGTAATGTTGGGGGGCTTGGGTATTGTATGTTTTTTTTTACAGGCAAAAGAGCTGAACTTCTTGGGGCATGCCCCGCAAAGGGCCCTGTTCAGGGCTGGTAAGGTAAAAGAGCTTTGAACTTTAGTAATTTAGAATAGGGTAGGGCATTTTTTTATTTTGGGGGTCTTTGTTATTTTATTAGGGGGCTTAGAGTAGGTGTAATTAGTTTAAAATTGTTGTAATATTTTTCTTATGTTTGTGAATATTTTTTTACTTTTTGTAACTTAGTTTTTTTATTTTTTGTACTTTAGCTAGTTTATTTAATTGTATTTATTTGTAGGAATTGTATTTAATTAATTTATTGATAGTGTAGTGTTAGGTTAATTGTAGGTAATTGTAGGTAGTTTATTTATTGATAGTGTAGTGTTAGGTTTAATTGTAACTTAGGTTAGGATTTATTTTACAGGTAATTTTGTAATTATTTTAACTATTTTAGCTATTAAATAGTTCTTAACTATTTAATAGCTATTGTACCTGGTTAAAATAAATACAAAGTTACCTGTAAAATAAATATAAATCCTAAAATAGCTATAATATAATTATAATTTATATTGTAGCTATATTAGGGTTTATTTTACAGGTAAGTATTTAGCTTTAAATAGGAATAATTTATTTAATAAGAGTTAATTTATTTCGTTAGATTTAAATTATATTTAACCTAGGGGGGTGTTAGTGTTAGGGTTAGACTTAGCTTTAGGGGTTAATACATTTATTAGAATAGCGGTGAGCTCCAGTCGGCAGATTAGGGGTTAATGTTTGAAGTTAGGTGTCGGCGATGTTAGAGAGGGCAGATTAGGGGTTAATACTATTTATTATAGGGTTAGTGAGGCGGATTAGGGGTTAATAACTTTATAATAATAGCGGTGCGGTCCGCTCGGCAGATTAGGGGTTAATAAGTGTAGGCAGGTGGAGGTGACGTTGTGGGGGGCAGATTAGGGGTTAATAAATATAATATAGGGGTCGGCGATGTTAGGGCAGCAGATTAGGGGTACATAGGGATAATGTAAGTAGCGGCGGTTTACGGAGCGGCAGATTAGGGGTTAATAATAATATGCAGGGGTCAGCGATAGCGGGGGCGGCAGATTAGGGGTTAATAAGTGTAAGGTTAGGGGTGTTTAGACTCGGGGTACATGTTAGGGTGTTAGGTGCAGACGTAGGAAGTGTTTCCGCATAGCAAACAATGGGGCTGCGTTAGGAGCTGAACGCGGCTTTTTTGCAGGTGTTAGGTTTTTTTTCAGCTCAAACAGCCCCATTGTTTCCTATGGGGGAATCGTGCACGAGCACGTTTTTGAGGCTGGCCGCTTGCGTAAGCAACTCTGGTATCGAGAGTTGAAGCTGCGTTAAATATGCTCTACGCTCCTTTTTTGGAGCCTAACGCAGCCTTTATGTGGACTCTCAATACCAGAGTTATTTTTATGGTGCGGCCAGAAAAAAGCCGGCGTTAGCTACGCGGGTCATTACCGACAAAACTCCAAATCTAGGCCTTAGACTTTAAAACAGTACCCAGGCAATTGGAACAAAATTAAGCAGGCGGGCAAACCACGGCCTCCTCACAATATAAGCAGGTATATCACTACAGAAGGAGTGGAACCTTCTAACGTATTATCAAAGTCCTCCATATTAGGTATGTAATCCCACAGTAGAAAGATAAAAAATACAAAAATAATGTTTTAAATATAGAAAGGCACCTTGTGACTCTATATAAGGTGTCCCTGCTATATGAAAATAACACACTTGCCCTCCAGGATCCGTGCTGTGGAACAGATACAGCCTCTCAAGTGTAACAGCCTTGTAAGCTTTGCTTTGACAGGGACCTGAGAGTAGAAAAGCAAGCAGTGTAAGTCGTTAACACTGATTGCTCAAGAGTTGTTGGATAGACAGTGTCACGGATACCTGGCTGCAAGGGTTAAACCCCTACCCCCTACAACCTCACCCCTGTTGTTTCTCAGTGGTTTTGGGCTCCTCAGAGCAACCACAATCTCTGGAAGCTGTTTGCTTTGTTTTGGCTTGTTTTTGTGTTCAGAGAAGAGTTTGTTTATGACCAGGAAAACCTTCCTAGGCTGACTCCCGGTCGGCCACCTCACAGCGGACACCCGCCTGGCCCCTCTCGGGCTGACCGGGCTCCTGGAACTCCCGGTCGGCCACAGGACAGCAGAACACCCGCTAACTTTAACCCAGGTCGCTCCAGCAACCATGTGCCCCAGAGCTCCGCTCTTTTGGGGATTAGTAGCCCCTGGGGGAGTACAAGGGGTGGGGGAATTGCCAGAGGGGAGCTCCTTTGGGAAATGGGGGTTTTGGACACCCCTAACCCCATAACTTCAATGGACTGTAACTCCGGTCCCCAGTAACGAATCATGCTGATTTTTGGACTGTGAAATCTGAGGACCGAGAGCTTGAAAATGACACACTGGAAGTGCCGCCGCTCCACCGGGATCACCCCGAAACCGCCACCCATAGGTATTGAGATTATGTGGGACTGTGGCTCCTATGGAGGCGCCGGTCAGTCTGGAGGGGTGGGAATGGCATTTGTGTTATCAAGATGAGCTGTGTGTATAAAACATAATTTATGTAAGAACTTACCTGATAAATTCATTTCTTTCATATTAGCAAGAGTCCATGAGCTAGTGACGTATGGGATATACATTCCTACCAGGAGGGGCAAAGTTTCCCAAACCTTAAAATGCCTATAAATACACCCCTCACCACACCCACAATTCAGTTTAACGAATAGCCAAGAAGTGGGGTGATAAGAAAAAAGTGCGAAAGCATATAAAATAAGGAATTGGAATAATTGTGCTTTATACAAAAAAATCAAAACCACCACAAAAAAGGGCGGGCCTCATGGACTCTTGCTAATATGAAAGAAATGAATTTATCAGGTAAGTTCTTACATAAATTATGTTTTCTTTCATGTAATTAGCAAGAGTCCATGAGCTAGTGACGTATGGGATAATGATTACCCAAGATGTGGATCTTTCCACGCAAGAGTCACTAGAGAGGGAGGGATAAAATAAAGACAGCCAATTCCTGCTGAAAATAATCCACACCCAGAATAAAATTTTAATGAAAAAACATAAGCAGAAGATTCAAACTGAAAACACTGCCTGAAGTACGTTTCTACCAAAAACTGCTTCAAAAGAAGAAACACATCAAAATGGTAGAATTTAGTAAAATTATGCAAAGAGGACCAAGTTGCTCCTTTGCAAATCTGATCAACCGAAGCTTCATTCCTAAACGCCCAGGAAGTAGAACTGACCTAGTAGAATGAGCTGTAATCCTTTGAGGCGGAGTGTTACCCGACTCAACATAGGCATGATGAAATAAAGATTTCAACCAAGATGCCAAAGAAATGGCAGAAGCTTTCTGGCCTTGTCTAGAACCGGAAAAGATGACAAATAGACTAGAAGTCTTTCGGAAAGACTTAGTAGCTTCAACATAATATTACAAAGCTCTAACAGCATCCAAAGAATGCAATGATTTCTCCTTAGAATTCATAGGATCAGGACATAATGAAGGAACCACAATTTCTCTACTAATGTTGTTAGAATTCACAACCTTAGGTAAAAAATTCAAAAGAAGTTCGCAGCACCGCCTTATCCTGATGCAAAATCAGAAAAGGAGACTCACAAAAAAAGAGTAGATAATTCAGAGACTCTTCTGGCAGAAGAGATGGCCAAAAGAAACCAAAGGTTGTACAAAACAATAAATATCAGGAAGATTAGCAAACCTTCTGTGAAAAAGAACAGAAAGAGCAGAGATTTGTCTTTCAAGGAACTTGCGGACAAACCTTTATCTAAACCATCCTGAAGAAACTGTAAAATTCTCGGTATTCAAAAAGAATGCCAAGAAAAAAGATGAGAAAGACACTAAGAAATATAAGTCTTCCAGACTCTATAATATATCTCTCTAGATACAAATTTACGAGCCTGTCACATAGTATCAATCACAGAGTCAGAGAAACCTCTTTGACCAAGAATCAAGCGTTCAAACTCCATACCTTGAAATTAAGGTTTTGAGACAGAAAGACTGGACTTAACGGAAGAGTCCACAGCTGGCAAGAGGCCATCCGGACAAGATCCGCATACCAAAAACTGTGAGGCCATGCTGGAGCTACCAGCAGGACAAACGAGCATTCCTTTAGAATATTGGAGAATACCCTTGGAAGAAGAACTAGAGGCGGAAAGATATAGGCAGGATGACACTTGTAAGGAAGAAAATAATGCATCCACTGCCTCCGCCCGAGGATCCCGGGATCCGGACAGATACCAGGGAAGTTTCTTGTTTAGATGAGAAGCCATCAGATCTATTTCTGGGAGTTCCCACATTGAACAATCTGAGGAAATACCTCTGGGTGAAGAGACCATTCGCCCAGGTGCAACGTTTGGCGACTGAGATAATCCGCTTTCCAATTGTCCATACCTGGGATATGAACCGCAGAGATTAGACAGGAGCTGGATTCCGCCCAAACCAAAATTCGAGATACTTCTTTCATAACCAGAGGACTGTGAGTCCCTCCTTGATGATTGATGTATGCCACAGTTGTGACATTGTCTATCTGAAAACAAATGAACAACTCTCTCTCAGAAGAGGCCAAGACTGGAAAGCTCTGAAAATTGCACGGAGTTCCAAAATATTGAACGGAAATCTCACCTCCTGAGATTCCCAAACCCCTTGTGCCGTCAGATACCCCCACACAGCTCCCCAACCTGTAAGACTTGCATCTGTTGAGATTATAGTCCAGGTTGGAAGAACAAGAAGCCCCCTGAACTAAACGATGGTGATCTGTCCACCATGTCAGAGAGTGTCGTATAATCGGTTTAAAGATATTAATTGAGATATCTTTGAGTAATCCCTGCACCATTGGTTCAGCATACAGAGCTGAAGAGGTCGCATGTGAAAACGAGCAAAGGAGATCGCATCTGATGCGGCAGTCCTAAGACCTAAAATTTCCATGCATAAGGCTACCAAAGGGAATGAATTGTGACTGAAGGTTTTGACAAGCTGATATCAATGTTAAACTTCTCTTGTCTGACAAGGACAGAGTCATAGACACTGAATCTATCTAGAAACCTAAAAAGGTTACCCTTGTCTGAGGAATCAATGAACTGATTGGTAAATTGAACCTCCAACCATGAACTTGAAGAAACAACACAAGTCGATTCGTATGAGATTCTTCGAAAATGAGAAGACTGAGCAAATACCAAGATATCGTCCAAATAAGGAAATACCAAAACCCTGTTCTCTGATTACAGAAAGAAGGGCACCGAGAACCTTTGAAAAAAATTCTTGGAACTGAGGCTAGGCCAAACGGTAGAGCCAAAAAACTGGTAATGCTTGTCTAAAAAGAGAATCTCAGACACTAAAAGTGATCTGGATGAATCGGAATATGCAGATACACATCCTGTAAATCTATTGTAGACATATAATGCCCTTGCTAAACAAAAAGCAGGATAGTCCTACAGTAACCATCTTGAATGTTGGTATCCTTACATAACGATTCAATATTGATAGATCCGGAACTGGTCTGAAGGAATTGACCTTCTTTGGTACAATGAAGAGATAAAATAAAACCCCAGCCCCTGTTCCAGAACTGGAACTGGCATAATTACTCCAACCAACTCTAGATCTGAAACACATTTCAGAAATGCTGAGCCTTTGCTGTGTTAACTGGGACACGGGAAAGAAAAAAATCTCTTAGCAGGAGGCCTTAACTTGAAGCCAATTCTGTACCTTTCTGAAACAATGTTCTGAAACCAGAGATTGAGAACGGAATTGATCCAAATTTCTTTGAAGAAAACGTAATCTGCCCCATACCAGCTGAGCTGGAATAAGGGCCGCACCTTCATGGGTACTTAGGAGCTGGCTATAGATTTCTATAAGGCTTGGATATATTCCAAACTGGAAATAGTTTCCAAACTGATACCGCTCCTGAGGATGAAGGATTAGGCTTTTGTTCCTTGTTGTGAGGAAAGGAACGAAAAAGACTATTAGACCTAAATTTACCTTAGATTTTTTATCCTTTGGTAAAAAAGTTCCCTTCCTTCCAGAAACAATTGAGATAATAATTTAATACCCTGGAAAGAAAGGGAAAGCAAAGTTGACTTAGAAGACATATCAGCATTCCAAGTTTAATCCATAAAGCTTTTCTAGCTAAAATAGCTAGAGACATATACCTGACATCAACTCTAATGATATCAAAAGATGGTATCACCAATAAAATTATTAGCATGTTATAGAATAATAATAATGCTATAAAATTATGATCTGTTACTTGTTGCGCTAAAGCTTCTAACCAAAAAGTTGAAGCTGCAGCAACATCCGCTAAAAATATAGCAGTTCTAAGAAGATTACCTGAACATAAGTAAGCTTTTCTTAGAAAGGATTCAATTTTCCTTAAATAAAGTACTATCTGCCGTAGGAACAGTAGTACATTTAGCAGGAGTAGAGACAGCCCCATAACCTTAGGGATTTTGTCCCAAAAAACTCTAATCTGTCAGATGGCACAGGATATAATTGCTTAAACGTTTAGAAGGAGTAAAAGAATTACCCAAATTATTCCATTCCCTGGAAATTACTTCAGAAATAGCATCAGGGAGATTAAACACTTCTGGAATAACTACAGGAGATTTAAAAACCTTATTTAAACGTTTAGATTTAGTATCAAGAGGACCAGAATCCTCTATTTCTAATGCAATTAATACTTCTTTAAATAAAGAACGAATAAATTCCATATTGAACAAATACAAAGATTTATCAGTATCAGAATGATGATGTTCATTTAAAAATTCATCTGAAAAAAGAGAAGTTTTAAAAGACTTTTATGTAAACTAGAAGGAGAAATAACAGACATAGCCTTCTTAATGGATTTAAAAAATAAAATCTCATATGTTTATCAGAAACACTCTGAAAATTAGATGTTGACGGAACAACAACAGGTAATGTAACAGTACTAAAGGAAATTTTATCTGCATTAATAAGTTTGTCATGACATGCAATACAAACAACAGCTGGAGAAACAGATACCAAAAATTATAGCAGATACACTTAGCTTGGTAGCTCCAGCACTAGACAGCGATTTTCCTGTAGTATCTTCTGACTCAGATGCAACGTGAGACATCTTGCAATATGTAAGACAAAAAAACAACATATAAAGCAAAATTGATCAAATTCCTTAAATGACAGTTTCAGGAATGGGAAAAAATGCCAAAGAACAAGCTTCTAGCAACCAGAAGCAATGAAAAATGAGACTAAAATAATGTGGAGACAAAAGCGACGCCCATATTTTTTAGCGCCAAATCAGACGCCCACATTATTTGGCGCCTAAAATGCTTTTGGCGCCAAAAATGACGCCACATCCGGAACGCCGACATTTTTGGCGCAAAATAACGTCAAAAAAATGACGCAACTTCCGGCGACACGTATGACGCCGGAAACGGAAAAGAATTTTTGCGCCAAAAAAGTCAGCGCCAAGAATGACGCAATAAAATGAAGCATTTTCAGCCCCCGCGAGCCTAACAGCCCACAGGGAAAAAAGAGTCAAATTTTTGAAGGTAAGAAAAAAATGATTAATTCAAATGCATTATCCCAAATATGAAACTGACTGTCTGAAAAATAAGGAAAATTGAACATTCTGAGTCAAGGCAAATAAATGTTTGAATACATATATTTAGAACTTTATAAACAAAGTGCCCAACCATAGCTTAGAGTGTCACAGAAAATAAGATTTACTTACCCCAGGACACTCATCTACATGTTTGTAGAAAGCCAAACCAGTACTGAAACGAGAATCAGCAGAGGTAATGGTATATATAAGAGTATATCGTCGATCTGAAAAGGGAGGTAAGAGATGAATCTCTACGACCGATAACAGAGAACCTATGAAATAGACCCCGTAGAAGGAGATCACTGCATTCAAATAGGCAATACTCTCCTCACATCCCTCTGACATTCACTGCACGCTGAGAGGAAAACCGGGCTACAACTTGCTGCGGAGCGCATATCAACGTAGAATCTAGCACAAACTTACTTCACCACCTCCATCGGAGGCAAAGTTTGTAAAACTGAATTGTGGGTGTGGTGAGGGGTGTATTTATAGGCATTTTAAGGTTTGGGAAACTTTGCCCCTCCTGGTAGGAATGTATATCCCATACGTCACTAGCTCATGGACTCTTGCTAATTACATGAAAGAAAAGGAGTGTATGTTTTACAATAAAATCAGTTCCTGTTTAACCTGAATGCTAGTCTGTCTAGTTATTTGGGTGAGCTCCAGCTAAAATCACTTTCCTGGGCTACATAGCAGCCTGTTCCAGGCAGAGAAAGGATCATCAGGCAGAGCTACCCAGTCTGGGTAGCTGGAGTCTACCACAGGGTGGGACCCTGGGTACTGGTGCTTTCGGGCATCAGGGGTTCTACAGGCTGTGGTTACTTGTCAGCTACATAGCTGCAGTCGGCAGGGAGGAAGCAGGACCCGTTTGGCAGAGCTACCCAGTCGGGGTAGCGTCACAGACAGTCTGGATGGCTTAGCAGAAAAAACTTTCCCTGCATCTCCAGACTCTAACTTTCATCAATACTCTCACTGAGAGGTTTATATGATTACTTAAAACTGCAGTCCTCTCGAAAAGGGAACATACCCGTTAAGGACTATCCAAATATTCTGACACTTCTCTGCCATCCTCTAGTGACAAAAGGCAAAGAATGACTGGGGGAATAGGGGAAGTGGGAGGGATATTTAAGCCTTTGGCTGGGGTGTCTTTGCCTCCTCCTGGTGGCCATGTGTTGTATTTCCCAACAGTAAGGAATGAAGTTGTGGACTCTCCCTGCCTTATGTAAAGAAAATGTTTATCATTTTGAATGATGCATTAAAAATATCCTGTATTTCTTCATTGATTGTGACATACTGTTGATCTATTAGTGATTGTCAAATAAAAGCTATTTTGGCAATCTATTGCTGAGCGTTTTATTACCATGGATCTTTTAATTTCATTTAAGTGAAGATATGCACTTGTATTAATCAATTTAATCCAGCAGTACAACCACACACAGGTTAAACAGCATTGCTGTGTATTGGTGTAACCACTCGTAACTGGTTAAACAACATTGCCATGGATTGGTGTAACCACTTATAACTGGGTGAACCATACTGTCATGGATCATTGGTTTAACCACTCACAACAGCTTAACCAACATTGCCATTAGTTACTTACAGTTAAAGATACCCTTTGTGAGATTTTCTTTAGATTAAAGGGACATAAAACCCAATTTTTTTTCTTTTAGAATTCAGATAGAACAAACATTTTTAAAAAAACATTCCAATTTACTTCTATGATCAATTTTACTTTATACTCTTGGTATCCTTTATTGAAGGAGTAGCAATTTTCTACTGGGAGCTAGTTGAACACACCAGTAAGCCAATGACAATAGACATATACATGCTGCCACCAATAAGCAGCTAGCTCCCAGCTCCAGAGCCTGACTAGGTATCCATTTCAGCTAAGGATACCAAGACAAATAAGTAAAATAGATAACAGAAGTAAATTGGAAAGTTGTTTAAAATTGTGTGTTCTATCTGAATAATGAAATAAGTGTTTGGGTTTCATGTCCCTTTAAATAACATTTATTGAAAATTAATTTTAAAAAGTTGTCGCAGTTTTTTTAACGCCGAGTGATCAACTCTCACACTCTTGTAGAACTATACTGGTCAGTAGATGGCCAGCTACTAGACGCATCCCAGAAAAAAAAAAAATTATATATACACATACACACAGTACTGTGCAAAAGTCTTAGGCCACCATTAGATTTGTTGTTTTAGCAATGGCATAATGACCATATATAATTATTTTTCAGTCTCTTTATTAGAATACAACCAGAAAATACAGGATATTTGTACGCAGTACTAAAAAACAGAAACAAATCAGAAAAAATGCTTCTGTAGGCTAAAGTGGCAAGTATTTAGTGTGACCTCCCCTTACACTTGAGCAACAGCAGGAACCTGGCTCTCATAAACCTAAATGTAACAGTCTGTAGAGAGACCGGCAATAAGGTACAGACCTTCTTGGTATGATGCACAGTGTACAAGCTGGCGACCTCCAGCCCACAAAGTAGAAATTCAGGATTCCACAGCACCATAAGTCTAATATCAAATCTTTTATTGAAGCATAAACAGCAGCATAGCAATGCGACGTTTCGGGATCACAGTCCCTTAATCATGCATACATGCATAGTCCTGCACCTGTGTCTTATTTAAAAGCATACAACAGCCAATGAGAAAACATTTCAAACATCATTACAAAGTAGATAAACCTTTCATGGCCAAACGCTATATGCTGATATTAAACATACTGCCACCTATTGGTTGCAATGTATAAATACACTCATCTAAACTAAACTTCTATTTAAAAAGACAAAGCTAAGTACAAAAAAGCATATGTACATATCTGGAATTATACTAGCTCAAAATCTATGCATCTTTGAAAGTATTAACAATATGAACAACAAAGTCACCCTCATTCTTAAGGAAAATATACTAGTGGATGTTCCTAGAGGAAAATGGATAGGTCAAATTCTCTATTTAACCCTTTGGGGTGCATGGTATCCAATTTATGGATCCAAAATGTCTCCCTTTGCTTCAAAAGTAATTCTCTATTTCCTCAACATCTAGGAACATCCACTTGATCTATTATTTGCCATCTAAGTTGGAGAGACCACCCAAAGTATGAGGAATAGACTCAATCAGCACAAATCCAACATAAGAAAGTATGTGGTTTATGCCTATCAAACTATAAGCCTTTTAAATGGACTATGAAGTCACTCTCGGACTTCTCAATGTTATAGGAAATATATTAAGCTAAAGAAGGCTATTTGAAGCAGCAAGAGATCGCTCTTGGGTGTGAATCAGTGAATCTTAGTTTTCTCATTTTATGGGAAGGGTTTATCAATTACCACTATGGTTGACAATACATTTAAAAAATAGGAGATAGAGAATATACGTGGGATATATTTTCCCTAGCTTACTAAGCAAGCTATGGGGGGGGGAAACAAAGCCAACCGTAATGCAGGAAGCTCGTTACTCATTATAGATAATTCAGTATCTTAGACATAGGTATAACACATGTCATGGAGTCAACAGATATAGGGAGGTAGAGTATACATGTCTGCCACATCTGTATAGGGTATGCGATAAAGAGGTACCCATATCATATGTGGAGAGCTGGAAAATGCTACGTGAACAAGATTGCCTATATAGGATATGAACTGGGGTATGTTAGACAAAACTAATATTTGGAGTTCAATAAATGTTCCTATTGAGGGTGCTAAAACTAATGTGATCTATGTTGGTGAAACATGCTGAACCTTAAGACTAAAGCTATAACACATATGGCATTAAACGACTGCTATACTCACATGAAGATGCAATATTTATTCCTAGACTGGAGTATAATAGGTCCAGTCTTGCCGTCCCCGCCGCAGACAGCTCGAGAGGAACCCCCCACCACCACCACCACCACCACCACCACAGTGTAGGATAAAGTATAAGCATTATATGGACAATAGGGTATAAGATCTAATATCTAGCTAAAAAAAAAAAAAAACTACTATTCCTCTTATCACAATAGACTTATACATTGCATAATAAACAAACATATAAATTATAACATACCCCAAAGTATTACCGGTGGGTGCAGTTAACAGGAAATTGTATGCATAGCAACTATAGAAAGTGAGAGCTATACGTATTACATAAGTATTATGTTCATACAGTCTAACCAACCAGTTTCAAGTTATACACCAACTGTAAAATGCATTAAAACCCTAAATAGAAATCCACAGTCTAACCTGCACACATGTATTACCCCAAAAAGAGACATAATTCTGCAACTATAACGCTTTATCACCCCCTATCATATATATTAACATATTAATAAGTATTCCATTATACTCCAATATCAAGCTAAAAAACTACCTTTGGATTTGTATATTCTATACTTGCTGCACTGTAAACTATATATGTGCTATTAAATATTATTTCTATACATGGAAGCCAACATATAATTAATGACATACATATATTTGCAATCTGGCTATAAGATCTGTGAGTTTGTCACAGGTAAAGATATTACATTGTATACTAAACTATTAAATAGGGAGGTATCAATGAGACTAAATATAGCTTCTAACTGGAGTTATGGGAAAATTATACAGAGTATATAGTATACTATAACTCTCAGATCAAACCTACAAAACTCAAAAACATTTGCTAAACGTTTGTACATATAAACAAACATGCATGTCTAGTAAGTTAGAGCAAGATATAAAATATCCTTAGAGGTACAATCCTGTGCTAGATTCGGGTTCTGGTGGGAGTCCATCATACTGTCAAGCACTAAACTTTCTATAACTTGATATTATCAAACACTCATCAGGGATATAACTAATAGATAGACCTGGGAGACCGAGTCTCAGGCAGAGTTTTTACCAATCCCTGATCTGTTGCAAAAAGCCTGGTCGGCTTTCTTAGGACATTCTTGCCTGTATGAAGGAGTGTAGAGGTATTGCTGCGTAGCAAGGAATGGATATTTTGACCCTAAAGATAATGCCAACCTGATCCTAAAACCAATAGCTTCAGTTTGGAGCATATCATGGGCACTTCTTGGGGATGGGCTAGTCTCTGCAAAAGGGTTTCTGTTCAGACTCCAGCCCTCTGTTGTTATGGTGGTACTAATCTCCAATATTATCTCGTCGCTCCAGATCTCACAATCTTCTTCAGGCGCAAACTGGGGAGCTGCTACTTCAATCTCATCGCTGCGGCAATGAACTATGCCCCTCCGGTCTGTTGGTCTGCTTCTTTTATCTGTTACCGCGATCGTTGAGCCAGGACTAGCATTTTCCCCCCTCTCTTGCCACAATAGATGTGCATCTCTGGCTGGGGGTTATTCACAGCATCCTCATTTACATTTGTAGATCCCTCAACTCCGCTACTAGGAATGGGTCGGGTAGGTGCAGTATTAGCTATAGGGTCAAGCGCCAACTCCTCAAACTCTGTCCAGAGATCAGCCAAAAAGTCCCCAATCTGTATGGGCCTCCCGCTGTGCAGGGCAATGTCCATTAACGCAGCAACCGCTGTAATGTCTCTTGGGCTCCTATATTGGGTTTCAGTTCGCATGTGTGGATGGATCAGGCTGCCACTCTCAGGTGTGAGGGCTTCTAATTCTAGGGCACCAGTTGCCAAATCCACTAGTTGAGGCACCGCAACAGTGTCTTTGCGGCTATTCATTTTCTCCTCAAGCCCATGTGAGCAGAATGTAGTTGCGTTAGGTGCAGTGTGGCCTATAAAGCAATCCGTGGCTTATGTGGGGATTCTTCGGAAGATCTCTTCCATCTGCTGCCTGAGGTTGCCAATTTGGTCTGTTATCAGCTGTAGGTATTTGTACTCCCAGTTGTCTATCCCCTGGTTGATCTACTCATATATAGGCAGCTCAGACTATTCGCAGACGCCATGACATGTGGCACTGTTATAGGTCCCAAGATAGAAGCACGATCCCAGTTCAATCTGTCCACATCCTTCAATGGTATTGTAGATAAGATGGGTCTCTAAATAAAGAGGTAAGGCTCATATTTGCAAAATAACCCTCATTTTTAACTATAGGAGCCAGGAGCTCCTGCAGAACACGTCTGGTCGCTTTGGCGAATGACGACTCCGCCCCCCCCCCCCCAAGAAAACTTTTAAAATCTGATAAGAAGTTTCTCAGAGTTTCTTCTTCTTTGAGAAACTGAAAGAAGTCCAGCAAGGACCTGGTTTAGCATCTGGCAGCTTCATCTGCGAAGAAGCTTGATCAGGAATGGTCTTTGTGGAAGGGTAGCAGCCAAGAAACCACTTTTTCGGAAGGGGAACAGGGTGAAAAGGCTAAGATATGCTAAAGCTCACAAATATTGGAATGAAGATCAATGGTAAAGAGTTTTATGGAGTGACTAATCCAAGTTTGAATATTTTTGGATCCAATTGTCGACAATAGGTGAGAAGAAGAGTTGGAGAGAGATGGAAGAATGAGTGCTTGCGGACTTCAGTGAAACATGGTGGAGGGTCTGTCCTGGTTTGAGGCTGCATTTCTGCCAGTGTTGGAGATATTGACCGAGCTGCACTTGATTCGGAATGGGGTTTTTTCCCAGCATGATAACTATCCCAAGCACACTGCTAATGCAGTGAAATCATATTGAGAGAAAACGCTGACAGTCTGCAGAGTCCAGATCTGAATATTATAGAGGCAGTATGGGATCACCTAGACAGAGAAAGAAATAAGACAACCTAAATCTAGAGAATAAATCTGGGAAGTCAGAAGCCTAGTATAATATACCAGAAGATTACTTCAGAAAACTTCAGGACAGTCTCCCCAAAAGAGTGCAAGATGTGCTTAGTGCCAAGGTAAGTAACACTAAATACTGACTTTTGCCTGAAGATGCCATTTTGTGTGTGTGTGTTTATATTTTGTGTACATATTTCCTGTATTTTCTGTTTGTATCTTAATAGAGACCGAAAAATAAATATGGATAGTCATTAAAACTTTGCTGCAAAACAACAAATCTAATGGTGGCCTAAGACTTTTGCACAGTACTGTACATACACATAGAAAGTCTGGCACTCTCTTGTTAGCATACAGCTAGAATAAAAGCAAAATGGAAGACTTTGTTACAGCATTTGGTCAAATGGTGATAAGCCCAGGACCACGTCAAGGTCTCTTCATCCCTGGGTCCTTAACCTAAAGCCACACAATGCATGCATTCAACCAAACACACTGAGACAAAAAAAAAGGTGACACAATTTTGAAAAAAGAAACATTGGGAAGCAGGAACCATCATAACATTGTTAAACCCGTGCTTTATATATTATAGCAACATATGTACAATACATATGAGACTTTCAGTAAGGATGAATACCAGTTCTATAATAGCGGCAATTAGTAATAATATGATAAAGAAACTACTGATATTATAAGCTTATATACGGTGTGATTATGCATGCACCCTAATTCAATAATAGATGTATACCTATATGACAACAGTCTAGACTTATTAAATCTTCCTTAGAGGTGCCATAATTTAAAAGCACCCAGCTGGAATAGTTAGTTACAGCATTTGGCCAAATGGTCACGGCCGGCTCAACCATGGGACCAAGTGGGTCCAAGGGACCCAGGCAGCACTTGACAAGGGGCAGCACTTTATTGACTGAGTCAGTGACTGTCAGACCCCTGTCTTCTGTCTCTGTGCGGGAATGCACAAAGACAGAATCAACCCCCTAAATTCTTTCCCACTTATGCTGAATAAGCATTGGTTACATGCAGGTAGGCAAGCTTAGTAATGTCAGTGGCCAGGCTAGTAGGTTGATATGTTAATCAATAATGTTATTATTGGGGGGCGTCATTGTAATCTCGGACCCAGGAAGCACAATATCTTGAGCCGGCCCTGCAAATGGTGAAAGGCCCAGGACCACATCAAGGTCTCTTCCTCCCTGGGTCCCTAACCTACAGCCACACAATGCATGCCTTCAACCAAACACACTGAGATACAAACAAGGCTTACAATAGACCCTTTGTAATTTCTCTAGACCCATACAAAACACGGGACTGTCATTTTCATAAATGCTAATTGTTTAAATTGAGGCTTTTTTGAGAAAATGCTGGTTTGAGAAAAACTGTGGAGCCACACTAATCTACTTCTTCTTCATAGACTCCAGGGTTGCGCTAATAAGAATATTAGTGTGGCAGATCCCATATCCTACACTAAAGGACCTTCTCCATTAGCACAGTTAGGGGGCTGCGCTAATTCAACTCTTCTTCACAGATTACAGGGCCTATTTCTTTTATTAGTGTCCAGGGCAACAGAAAATACAAAAACATAAAGGTTGCTCATGTAGCTCCTTATCAGTGTATCAGACTTTATAGTCGTCATGATATAAAAAAGTTTGTAACCATCTGAGCCTACAGAGTGGTGGGTACACAAGCAAATTATATAATAGACAAGGACCATCTCACATATTTTAGCTGTCCACGGCTACCAAGGTGAGAGGATTTAGCCTACCCCGGTTCTATTGCGAGGTAGGTCTTGAATAAAAATATCCCAGCAGTTCATTTCTTGTTGCAGGGCAGCTGACCAAGACAAATGTGGCAAAGTACAGCAATGCCCCATGACATGCATGCAACGGAGGTAAAGAAAAGGGTGCCAAACAAGGCTATGTACCTCCTGAGATGCAATACTGTAATCTCTAAGAGACTCGGCACTGGAAGGGCCCACACCGCCCTCAGAAGTGTCGGCAGGGGAATATCCAGAACCGGGATGCTGAGGGTGACCATCCGGTGTCGAATCTTGTGCCTTACCATGGTCCTCAGGCCGCCAATAGGTGTCTGTGTCCAAAGTAAGCTCCGGTGTCTTAAAATCACCCCTCTATACGGTCCAGCAAGGGTGAAGGGGATCAGATAGATTCTACATCGTGTAGCCACTGTCTCCTGCAGCCAAACAAACCGCTGAACTTAAACTCTGCAACCCAGGAGACCGCAATGCACTCCATCTCTCCACGTTGCAGCACTATTTGTGAAAGTTGGTTCATTCTTAGATAATATAATTCTATCTATTCTCTCACATATTTTCTTCTCATAGTCTTCCATCAGAGCCTTCACAGCATAAAATAGCTCCTCCATGGTAGTAAAAAAATAAATGCAGACGCAAGATGTTTACTCAGCTCACCTGGTTCCCCGGGGGGGGGGGGGGGTGCTGAGTTCTCTTTCCTTGCAGGCCACCAAGAGATCTCCCAGCGGTCCAGTCTGGGAGGCCCCTGTCCTTTCAATATAAATGTAATCCAATCCAGCAAAGCGTTAGCTACTTTATGAGGTTCAGTTACAGTCTGGATGAGTGCACAAAATGTCGATTACAAGGCGGATTGTAAATCAGTTGGTCAGAGCTCCCAGTGTAGCAGCCATCTTGGGCCATAGCCCGGACACGCCCCCCTTGTTTCAATTTTTACATACTTGTAACGTTAGAAGACAGGGTCTCAGTGGGACTCCTTTATCTTTATGGAATCAATGGTTAATATCTCCGGAGGGGGATTATTGAACAGTGGGGGGCTGTAATCATGTTTATGTGATTTTGACTGCTTATGTGTGACGTTTTGGGGCTCATAACCTGCTACGGAACATACAGGTTATTTTCGAGCTGCACAGTTTTATGAACTGGCGCATTTGTCTTAGCGGGAGTGAATGCTGCACGTTGCACCACATGACCAGGTGTGGTCACTTTTGTTCCCATTTCCATATTCCTGACCGTGCAACTGCGGAGAGGATCCGTTTTTCTCTACCTGTCTGGGTCATAGGAGGTGGTGAGTGCCCCAGCCATTGGGGGTGTAAGGTGCCAGTTGTTTTTTTACCATAATCTACTTAGTCGAGTTATGGAGGATTGTGATATGTTAGAGGGGGTTCCTCTGATTTTGTTACCTGTGTTTATTGTGAGGAGGCCCAGGTAACCCAGCCCTCTCAATTATGTTCCGTATGCTGCAATAGATTGTTCTCATCTTCCCACGTTAGAACGTTATAGACCAATGAGCCATCCACCTCTGAGGATTCGGCATCCCGTGAGGTGCGTTCCCTAACATCTTCTGTTCCTACATAGGCGGTTGTCCGCATACCGTTACTCCTCCTGAAGGAGGCCTTTTTCCACCAGAGGTTACTGCATGGTTTCGCATGGCATCTTCCTGCTACGTGCAAGCGAAGACTTAATCCGTGTAATCCTGCCCAAGGTCCGGCATGTAAGAGGACTTTGGTATCCGATCAGTTTTCTGGGGAAGCTGTGTCCTCTGAGTCTTCAGAGGGGCTACCTCTAGGGTCAGAGACCCCGGATGCTCCAACGGAGGTGAATTTTGCTTTTAAATTTAGAATGGCTCACCTGCGTGTACTCAGAGAAGTTTTGGTGACGTTGGAGGATCCTATTTCTGATCCGTCATCTGAATCTCAGTCTGCTGATTCAGACAGCGAGCTTGTTTAGACGATTGGAGGGATGGTGATCCTATTTCTTATCGTCTTTATATTGTTATTCTTTTTTTTTGTATCTGATTCCCAGTTCGGAGCTCAAGGAATTGTGTCGCATGACGGGCGGGCCCTGTCGGTTTCACTTTCCTTGGGGCTTTCTCATGTGTACGCTTGCCTATTTTCTTTTCTTATCCGGTTAGGATAAGTTTTTATTTTTGTTATTTTTTGAGCGGGAGATTATGTTGAAGCTCTTCTTAGGAAGACTTTCCACTCTGGGATTCTGGTATTAGCGATTTTATGTCGCGATTAATGGAATCTTCCGGTGGAAGTTCTATAATAAAAAAAAAAGAAATAGAAGGTTGTCTCTGGTCGGGGTGTTGTTCCCTCGATATGTCTGAGACTATAGTTAAACATTTGATCCTTGAACAGATATGTTGTATTCTTCATATCGGGCTGGTCCTGGTTGGGTACAGTTTCTCTGTTCTTTTGCGGTTTGTACAGATATGTTTTATCCTGCCTAGAGGCTGGTCCTGTTTGGGTACTAGTTACCTCTCTTCTCTCAAGAGGTTGTTTTCGATCCATAGGAAGCCCTTCTATCCTGGAGGTCAGGCTGGTCCTGGTTCTATCATCTGGTTGGGCGTCTGATACTGGATCATATGCTAAGTGGCCTACGAGTTAATTCCCTGCTTTGCAAAGCTGTGCCTTGGAGTTTAAATTCTTCAGTGGCAGTTTTCGTTAGGAACTAAGTTTCACCTCTCTTTAGGAGGGGAGGAAGGGGGGACTTTTTGGAGTCCTTTCCGGTTCCTTTTTTCAGGGGTGTGATCCCCCTCTATTGCTGCTCCATAGGGGTTCTCTTTGGCTTACTATGCTCTCTACGTAGAGCTTATTTCTCCTTCCTCTTGAGGGTCGATATACGGTTCCCTTCTCAGGGGATGGATATCTCTCTTGTAAGATGTATCGAGTCCACGGATTCATCCATACTTATGGGATATTCTCCTTCCCTACAGGAAGTGGCAGAGAGAGCACCCACAGCAGAGCTGTCCATATAGCTCCTCCCTTAGCTTCACCCCCAGTCATTCTCTCTGCCTGCTTAACTCTTTCAAAGGAAAGACCCTATTCGGTCCTACACTGAAAGAAATGATTTCAGATATCACTGGAGGGAAAGGCCATGCCCTCCCTCAGGATAAAACAAATAAGATGAGGACCAAACAAAATAATTTTCGTTCTTTTCGGAACTTCAAAGGTCCCGCTTCAGCTTCCCCTGCAGCAAAGCAAGAGGGGAATTCTGTCCAATCCAAGTCAGTCTGGAGACCTAACCAGGCTTGGAACAAAGGTAAACAGGCCTAGAAGCCTGCTGCTGCCTCTAAGACAGCATGAAGGGGTAGCCCCGATCCGGGACCGGATCTAGTAGGGGGCAGACTCTCTCTTCGCTCAGGCTTGGGCAAGAGATGTTCACGATTCCTGGGCTTTAGAAATTGTGTCCCAAGGATATCTTCTGGACTTCAAAGACTCCCCCCTCAAGGGGGAGATTTCACATTTCTCAATTGTCTGCAAACCAGACAAAGAGAGAGGTGTTATTACGCTGTGTAGAAGGCCTACATACCATGGGAGTGATCCGCCCAGTTCCAAGAGCGGAACAAGGGCTAGGTTTTTACTCCAACCTGTTTGTGGTTTCCAAAAAAGAGGGAACTTTCAGACCGATCTTGGATCTCAAAATTCTAAACAAATTCCTCAGAGTACCATCTTTATAGATGGAGACTATTCGGACTATTCTTCCTCTGATCCAGGAGGGTTAATATATGACTACCGTGAATTTAAAGGATGCGTATCTACACATCCCTATTCACAGAGATCATCATCAATTCCTCAGATTCGCCTTTCTGGACAGGCATTACCAGTTTGTGGCCCTTCCTTTCGGGTTGGCCACGGCTCCCAGAATTTTCACAAAGGTGCTAGGGTCCCTTTTGGCGGTTCTAAGACTGCGGGGTATAGCAGTGGCTCCTTATCTAGACGACATCTTAATTCAGGCATCAACTTTCCAGCTATCCAAGTCTCACAGGGACATCGTGTTGGCTTTTCTGAGATCTCACGGATGGAAGGTGAACAAAAAAAAAAATGTTCTCTCGTCCCTCTCACAAGAGTTTCCTTCCTAGGGACTCTGATAGACTCGGTAGAAATGAAAATATTTCTGACGGAGGTCAGAAAATCAAAACTTTTAATCACTTGCCGAGCTCTTCATTCCATTCCTCGGCCATCAGTGGCTCAGTGTATGGAGTTAATCGGACTCATGATAGTGGCAATGGACATAGTTCCTTATGCCCGCCTACACCTCAGACCACTGCAACTATGCATGCTCAAACAGTGGAATGGGGATTATGCAGATTTATCTCCTCAACTGCATCTGGACCAAGAGACCAGAGATTCTCTTCTCTGGTGGTTGTCTCAGGACCACCTGTCTCAGGGAATGTGTTTCCGCAGGCCAGAGTAGCTCATAGTAACGACAGTCTGGAAATCCCTGAAAGCACAGGGCTTATGGTCTTGGGAGGAATCTCTCCTCCCGATAAACATTCTAGAACTGAGAGCGATATTCAATGCGCTTCAGGCATGGCCTCAGCTAGCTGCGGCCAAATTCATCAGATTTCAGTCGGACAACATCACGACTGTAGCCTATATCAATCATCAAGGAGGAACACGGAGTTCTCTAGCGATGATGGAGGTAACCAAAATAATCCTATGGGCGGAGGATCACTCTTGCCATCTCTTAGCAATCCATATCCCAGGGGTAGAGAACTGGGAGGCGGATTTCCTAAGTCGTCAGACTTTTCATCCGGGGGAGTGGGAGCTCCATCCGGAGGTATTTGCCCGGCTGACTCAGTTATGGGGCACACCAGAATTGGATCTGATGGCGTCCCGACAGAACGCCAAACTTCCTTGTTACGGGTCCAGGTCTCGGGATCCCCAGGCGGTACTGATAGATGCTCTAGCAGTGCCCTGGTCCTTCAATCTGGTTTATGTATTTCCACTGTTTCCTCTCCTCCCACGTCTGGTTGCCAGAATCAAGCAGGAGAGAGCTTCTGTGATTCTGATAGCACCTGCGTGGCCACGCAGGACTTGGTATGCAGACCTGGTGGACATGTCATCTGTTCCACCGTGGACTCTGCCAATGAGGCAGGACCTTCTAATCCAAGGTCCATTCAAGCATCCAAATCTAATTTCTCTGCGTCTGACTGCATGGAGATTGAACGCCTGATTCTATCAAAGCGTGGTTTCTTGGAGTCGGTCATTGATACCCTGATTCAGGCTAGAAAGCCTGTCACCAGGAAAATCTATCATAAGATTTGGCGCAGATATCTTTGTTGGTGTGAATCCAAGGGTTACTCATGGAGTAAGATTAGGATTCCTAGAATTTTGTCCTTTCTCCAAGGATTGGAGAAGGGATTATCGGTTAGTTCCCTAAAAGGACAAATATCTACTTTGTCTATTCTTTTACACAAACGTCTGGCAGATGTCCCAGACTTTCAAGCGTTTAGTTAGGCCTTGGTCAGGATCAAGCCTGTATTTAAACCTGTTGCTCCACCATGGAGCCTAAATTTGGTTCTTAATGTTCTTCAAGGGGTTCCTTTTGAACCTATGCATTCCATAGATATTATTCTTCTATCTTGGAAAGTTTTGTTTTTAGTAGCTATCTCTTCGGCTCGAAGAGTTTCTGAGTTATCTGCTTTACAGTGTGACTCACCTTACCTAGTTTTCCATGCAGATAAGGTGGTTTTGCGTACCAAACCTGGGTTTCTTCCTAAGGTTGTTTCTAATAGGAATATCAATCAGGAGATTGATGTTCCTTCTTTGTGTCCTAATCCTTCATCAAAGAAGGAACGTCTGTTGCACAATCTTGATGTGGTTCAAGCTTTAAAGTTCTACTTACAAGCAACTAAAGATTTCCGTCAAACATCTTCATTGTTTGTTGTTTATTCTGGTAAACGGAGAGGTCAAAAGGCTACGGCTACCTCTCTTTCCTTTTGGCTGAAAAGCTTCATCCGTTTGGCTTATGAGACTGCTGGCCAGCAGCCTCCTGAAAGAATTACTGCTCATTCTACTAGAGCAGTGGCTTCCACATGGGCTTTTAAAAATGAGGCTTCTGTTGAACAGATTTGTAAGGCGGCGACTTGGTCTTCGCTTCATACTTTTTCCAAATTTTACAAATTTGATACTTTTGCTTCTTCGGAGGCTATTTTTGGGAGAAAGGTTCTACAAGCAGTGGTGCCTTCCGTTTAAGGTACCTGTCTTGTCCCTCCCTTCATCCGTGTCCTAAAGCTTTGGTATTGGTATCCCATAAGTATGGATGAATCCGTGGATTCGATACATCTTACAAGAGAAAACAGAATTTATGCTTACCTGATAAATTTCTTTCTCTTGTGATGTATCGAGTCCACGGCCCGCCCTGTCTATTTAAGACAGGTAGTAAATTTTTATTTAAAAAAACTTCAGTCACCACTGCACCCTATAGTTTCTCCTTTTTCTTCCTAGCTTTCGGTCGAATGACTGGGGGTGGAGCTAAGGGAGGAGCTATATGGACAGCTCTGCTGTGGGTGCTCTCTCTGCCACTTCCTGTAGGGAAGGAGAATATCCCATAAGTATGGATGAATCCGTGGAATCGATACATCACAAGAGAAAGAAATTTATCAGGTAAGCATAAATTCTGTTTTTCCTATCATGTTGAGGATATCCGAGTCTTAGAGACCATATTGTTTTCATATCCTCGTTCTGATCCTAGCTTTCTGGGCTCTAGGGGGGTTTTCTATATAGTATCCTGTTTCCTTTGAGTTCTGGTGCTCCTATATTTTGGCGGTTCTGTTTTTTCCATTGCCTGCTAGGAGTTTTAAAGAATCTCTCTTGTCCTTCCAGTTAGTTTTGGAATGGAGTTTCTGGGGGTAGGTTCTATTGGACGGTGAATAGCTTAACCTCCAAATAACCAGAGGATTGAGATTTTGAACCCAACAACAGCTGATTTAGGCTCCAGGGTGGTTCTTGATTCTGTTTGATATCAGAAAGGAGGTCTCCTAGGCCTTTGGATTTAAAATACTCGTAAGACTTG
Organism: Bombina bombina; assembly: GCF_027579735.1. NCBI lineage: Eukaryota > Metazoa > Chordata > Amphibia > Anura > Bombinatoridae > Bombina > Bombina bombina. The sequence continues at coordinate 110,578,435 of NC_069499.1, read as the reverse complement.
CCCTGCTGTTTCTCCTTCAGCCCTTCATTGGTAATGTGGGTGGGATGTTACAGTCCGATATTTCGGCTTAGCATGTTGCTATCTATTCCAGATTCAGACATTCTGGTTAGGCTGCTCTGGTCGCCTGTCTGCAGTATGTCTTTCCCTTTTCCGCGAAATACCTTCGATCTACTGGGGCAGTTTGTCTTCTGGGGTTCCTTCTGTTTCTCTTTGAAGTCTTCGTCACTCTTCTACTTGAAGGACCCGGTCTTCTGAGTTTTCCAGTTGAGTTTTTCTGAAGTAGATCCTTTTGATGACTCAGAGTACAGCAGGGGGTCGAGGGATTCTCCATTTGGTGTGTCCTTTGATGGATATGTACCTTTTTGTGGGACCCGATCTCGGTTCTCTGGGCGTTCGTGCCTATTCTAGTCTTATCCTTAAGGGGATCATGGTTAGGGATTCTTACGTATATCTCTAGATCCTTCGGTGCTGGGGAAGTTTATTCTTCCTTGTTCCCTTCGACTATATTACACTTCTGGGTTGATTTAGTCTGTCAGGTGTGGGCATCAGGGTTACTGACTGCTCCTTTTTTTGTGCTAAGATTCGTTTTCTTGGTTGGTCTTCTCCTTTATGGGTGCTCCTTTTTATGGAGTTTGGACAGGGTCTTGGTATGTTGATGTATCGTGAATGTGGGTTTTCGGAAGGGTGTCAGTCCTTTCCTCAGCTTGTAGCTGGTCCGTCGTTTCCCTTTTTGGGTTGACAGCCTTTCCCCCCTGGTTTGGTGTGGGTGTTGGCTCTCTATGATTTTATTTTTCTCATGAGGTTCTCTCTGGACCTTCCAGGGTGTCCTGGAGAAAGGGTTATTAGCCAGTTCTTGATAGGATGGCTAGTTCTTAGCCTGACAGTCTCACAGACGTGCGTTTATGGGTGGGTTCACCTATCACTTCTGCCCGGATATGGGGCTCCTAAACAGATCTAGTTACCTCTTTCTGTTCCTTCCTGAGATCATGAACCTTGGTGCTCATTTATTTTTGCTATACCGCGGCCGGCGGTCAGGCTTTTGCGTTCAAATTTTGTCTGTCAGGACTTTACTCTTCTTGTGTAGGATTACATCGGTTCTTTGTGTCGCTGCAGCAGATGGTTCTTGAATTTGCTATTCCTTGACCTGTAATCCGCCTTCCTGGGTCTTCCTTCGGGTTCTGCAAGGGGCTTCTCTCCCCTTTTTAGCTGGGATTGTACCTCAAGGTCCTCTTAGTCTCTTTAGCATATTCTTTGGTTCTGTGTTCTTCCTATGGAAGGGTACGGTATTGGGAGTTTTTGTTGGTCCTCTTTTTGTGGTTATGGTGGGGTGTTTCTCTCGTCTCCTCAGAGGTTTGTGTGCTCTTTTTGGGATCAGCAATTTTGTGTGGTCTCTGATGTGGGCTCTTACGGTCCTAATTGTTGGGCAGTTACCTGGCTCTGCTCCTTTTTGGCTCTTTTGCTGCTGTTGAAGCAGTTTTTGGGTGTTGGGATATTTTTTCAGGCTGTGGTGCCCGCAGATGGGCCGCCTTCTTGTTACCCCCCGTTAGCATTCAGTGTCCTCTGTAGCTTGGGTATTGTTTTCCCAAAGGTAATGAATGCAGCTGTGGACTCTCCCTGTATTTAGAAGGAAACCAAAAATTATGACTTACTAGATAATTTCCTTTCCTTCGATACAGGAAGAGTCCACAGCTCCCGCCCATGCTCTCCGGAGGGCGGCCCTAAATTTATATTGTTTTTCTTCTGGCACCTTTTTCACTCTGATATTTCTCCTACTGTTTCTTGTCCCCTTGGCAGAATGACTGGGGAATGAGGGAAGTGGGAGAGGTATTTAAGCCTTTGGCTGGGGTGTCTTTGCCTCCTCCTGGTGGCCAGGTTCTGTATTTCCCAAAAGAAATGAATGCAGCTGTGGACTCTCCCTATACCGAAGGAAAGGAAATTTTTTGGTAAGTCATAATTTTTGTTTTTTTGCTTATGAGCTCTTAAGCTATACACGCTGCTTATTTTATTCAGTATGAGGCTCTTATGGTAGCTGATTTACTGAGGTGCGGTCTAGTTTCTCCTAGACTCTATTAGATTGCACGGTGAGAGCGTGTCTTGCTATGGATGTGAATGTTCGTTATACATAAGGCTGTAAATTCCATGTGGCACAAATAGCATTTATTGTAGAGAAGGTGGCTGTTTAGCAATGTTGCAGAGGGCTAAACCTATTATATATTATATTAGTATGTTCTGCTTATTTTTGTTGCCCACGTTGGTGTCCGCCATTAATATCCTGGCGGGGGGACACTACAATCTTGCAGAGGGAGTAATGTGCACTTCTGACAAACAGAAGAGAGCGGCGCTGTTTCTCGTCGGCGAACCATGTGACTGCTTCTTTGCTTTGATCCTATAGCGGAGCGGTATTGGGTTTTTTCCAGCTGATTTCTTTTGAGTATCGACAGGAGAATTTTTCTGACAATATTTTTTTGCATTCCCTTTTTGTAGGTCAGCCGACCAGATCAGTTCACAGTTACACGTTTCAGACGTGTACAGGTTTTAGATAACTAGTACTCTAGTGACAACTAATGTCACTACAGTACCTGTAAGAGGCGCCTAGGGATGAAAAGACAGGCACTTGATAGTGGGTGAGATAAACAGATCTGAAAATATCTAAAAATAACAATAAAAATTAACAATTGGGGCAATATATACAATGAATATGATCTATAATATACAAACTAACAGTCCAAAGGGTGATAACATATAGTGGAATAGTCCCCAAAAACTGTGATGAATGATCCCAGAAGATATGTCTTCAAATCTATAGGCCGCTCCTCTAGGGTGTCACGCCACGACACAAATAGAAGGAATCTAGACAAATCAGAATAGAGGGCGCCACATGGTGCAGATCATATGATAACTGGTAAAACAGACACAGATGACATAAGAATCCTACTCACGAGATGTAAAGCACAGATGTGCAATAACAGCAGTCCGGAACCACTCGTCGTCCGTTAGACCAATGGATGATGTCACAAGAGCGGATCCTCTTCTCACCAGGGAGAGTCCAGAGATACCACAGACAAGGGTCAGTCAGCAGCGATCAGTCCAGCAATGATCGTCCCACAGCTCCAGCAGCTATAATAATAACTATAACAGCTCCAAAAAGGTCATCCAATAATGTAATTAAAAAGGTCGGCAGCAAGTGAGGAGATGGAAAAACTTAAAAAGTTTATTAAAATAGTAAAAACAACAGCAACGCGTTTCTCAGTGTAACACACTGTTTCATCAGGCTATATAAAAAACAAACTCACAGCTGCCATATTTAAACCATAAACAAACCAATCAGGTTGCAGAAAAAATGCACGCCCTTATCAGATAGTACCAAGTACACATAGAAGGGGTGATAAATTGATGTAAATATATAACATATAATAATATCATGAGACACAACATATAACATATATGCACCCAATTAATAAACAGTATTCTTTCTCCAAGAACAACAGATCACCACTTGTATGAGTAAAAATGCAAGATTATCCTTTGCAATTGAAAATAAGCACCAGGTTAAATTACCTATAACAATTTAATAATGGTACCTTCCATTGGTCAGTATGAATATGACAAGTGTTTATAGTGAGAGAACGTGTCAATTTCCTGAGTCCGGTTTATCAGGTTCTAGTCAGACAATATAACCTTAGTGGCTTACATCAACCAACAGGGAGGAATGAAGAGGTGGCTCGGATTGTTCAGTGGGCAGAAGCTCACAATTGCTGTCTATCTGCCATCTACATTCCAGGAGTGGACAACTGGGAAGCGGATTTCCTGAGCAGACAGACATTTCATTCCGGGGAGTGGGCTCTCTATCCGGAGGTGTTCTCCAGGTTAACCCTCAAATGAGGGGTGCTGGAGTTGGATCTGATGGCGTCTCGGCAGAACGCCAAGCTTCCAAGGTATGGTTCTTGGTCAAGCATACCTGTTTTCTCTGTTTGCTCTCCTTCCACGAGTCATTGCTTGTATCAAACAGGAGAGAGCTTTGGTAATTCTAATAGCACCTGTGTGGCCTCGCAGGATCTGGTATGCAGACCTAGTGAAGATGTCATCTCTTCCACCTTGGAGTATACCTCTGAGGAAGGACCCTCTAACTCAGGGTCCTTTCCTCCATCCAAATCTAGTTTTTCTGAAACTGACTGCTTGGAGATTGAACGTTTAGTTCTGTCTAAGCATGGTGTTTCTGAGTCGGTCATTGAAACCTTGATTCAGGCTCGTAAGCCTGTTACTAGGAAGATTTACCATAATGTATGGCATAAATACCTTTATTGGTGTGAATCCAAGGGCTACTCTTCCTACAATTCTGTCTTTTTCCAGGAAGGTCTGCAGAAGGGATTGTCAGTGAGTACTCTGGATGGTCAGATTTCTGCACTATCTTTTTTGTTGCATAAGAGCCTGGCGGATGTACCAGATGTTCAATCTTTTTGTCAGGCCCTGGTCAGAATCCGGCCTGTGTTTGAGTCTGTTGCTTCTCCTTGGAGCCTTAACCTTGTTCTTAAAGTTTTACAACAGGCTACGTTTGGGCCTTTGCATTCCATAGATATTAAGTTATTATCTTCGAAGGTTTTGTTTCTTGTTGCTATCTCTTCGGCTCAGAGAGTTTTGGAACTCTCGGCCTTGCAGTGTGATTAGCCTAACCTTACCTTTCATGAGGATAAGACGGTTCTTCGTACTATATTGGTATCTTCTTATCTTAAAGAATGTCTGTCGCACAACTTGGATGTTGTGCGTGCTCTAAAATTTTTGCTACAGGCGACTTTCGCCAGTCTTCTGCCATGTTTGTTTGTTTTCTCAGGAAAGCATAAGGGTCAGTATGCTTCTGTTACTTCTCTTTCTCTCTGGTTGAGAAGTATAATTCGTTTTACTTATGAGACTGCTAGTCAGCAGCTGCCTGAGAGAATTACAGCTCATTCCACTAGGGCTGTCTCTTCTTTTTGGGTCTTCAATCATGAAGCTTCTGTGAAACAGTTTTGCAAGGCTGCATCTGGGTTCTCTCTGTATACTTTTCCAAATTGTATAAGTTTGGTACTTTTGCCTTGGATGAGGTTTCTTTTGGGAGAATGGTTCTTCAAGCGGTGGTGCCTTCTGTTTGGGTCTACCTGTCTTATTCTCCCTTCCTAGTCATCTGTGTCCTGTAGCTTGAGTATTGGTTCCCACTGGTAATTGATGATGTTGTGGACTCACCATATCTTAGGAAAGAAAACAAAATGTATGCTTACCTGATAAATGTATTTATTTCCGGATATGGTGAGTCTACGACCCCAGCCTTTTTTTTTTAAGACAGTTATTTTTGACTGAACTTCAGTCACCTTTACACCTTTGTGTTATTCCTTTTTTCCATTTCCCTTCAGTCGAATGACAGGGGTTTTTGGGAAGGGGAGTGATACATGCTCTTTGCCTCCTCCTGCTGGCCAGGAGTGATATTCCGCCACTGTTAATTGATGTTGTGGACTCACCATATCCAGAAATAAATAAATTTATCAGGTAAGCATATATTTTGGTGTTTTTTTTTTTTAGAATATCGTTCTTAATGATAAGTGCAAAACAAATTATTCAATGCTGCACATGTCTAGAGTTTAAAGTGACAGTATGCAATTACTGTAACCCTCAAAGGTTACAGTAGATTTGCATAATCAACAAATGTACTATAAAAAGACAATGCAATAGCACTTAGTCTAAACTTCAAATGAGAAGTCGATTTTTTTCTGACAAGTTATGTTCATTTCCACTCCTGTATCATGTGACAGACATCAGCCAATTACAAATGTGTATATTCTGTGAATTCCTGCACATGCTCAGTAGGAGCTGGTGACTCAAAAAGTGTAAATATAAAGACACTGCACATTTTGTTAATGGAAGTAAATTGGAAAGTTTTTTAAAATTGAATGCTCTATATGAATCACGAAAGTTTAATTTTGACTTGAGTGCCCCTTTAAACTTTTACATTTTAAAACACATTTACCTTTTTAAAGATAAAGTAGTGGGAGGCGGAGCTAACCAGCAATTGGAACAGCAGATTTTGAGAAGAGCTCTGTGTACAAAGAGAGATTAAACTAATAAAAATAGGCTTTTTGAAGCCACAGAGGCCAGAATTTAACCCCTGTTTGTGTCTACAACTAGGGGGTAGTTAACAGAAATAAGTGGAGAAAGATTCTGGTAAGCGCAGCTCAGACCGGAATTTCAGAACCAGGAAAATCCGCGTCTGCGGCCTACTCCGGACCAAGAGGCTGTTCTAAAGGGGACAAAAACTTCTGAGATTCGGCCTACAACCCCCTCCAAACAAGATCAGGAGCAGAAGAGAAGTGGAAGGCTGAAGAGAATCGGACAAATATTTATCAAGCAACTGACAGCCTTACCGAGCAACAATAACAAGCTGCACAACTGTAAGTACATTTGGGACTTTTGATCTAAGGGGGATCATTATACTTGTGCTGGTACTGCAGAAAGTCACCAGTCAGCCCTAATTAAATAGAAAAAAAAGAAAAATTTGATCTGACGCAGCTCATAAATAGAAGGCGGGAAAAGACGCCATTTTGATTTAGCACTCTGGAACTGAAAGCTCCGCTGTAACTCTATACAGCCTTAAGAAGCCCAACAGAACTGTTATATAAAATATAGAGCCCTGTCAAAGATTGGAGTGATACTTAATGAAAACTGGATATTGATCATGTGATACCTACAGCAGAAGCTTGAATAGGGATTTTTACTCACAGAACCTCCACAATCTACAACGATATACACCCTATACTGGTAGTGCAGCTAAATTGGCTTCTACACAGAAAAGATATAGGGAAGTTATTGGAAGAGTTCATTAGTCTCCTGACGTGAGATCACTATTGTGTCTCAATCATATGATCAGCTACTTTACTCTAAATCATCAATGTGCTCGCTCACACATGTTAAATAACTAAGTAAGGGGTGGTCCGGAGAGACAGGGTCTTATGAAAATGTGAAATAAGTAGCCATAACTACAGTAAATTTCAAATGTACATCTGAATTTCTATGATACCCCTTCCCATATACCCACTTAGTATCCTGAGGGAGGAGCGCTGATTACACGGTAGTGCCTATTACACTGCACATTTCCAGCTGTTGCCCAGCTTACAACAGAGAATAAGTTGAAAGACACCATGAAAAATAAAACTGAAACAGTTAAGGACTGTCTATCCCGGTTGCAGGCTAAGCAAAAAGCTATTGATAAGAGCACCCATAATATAGAAGATAGCCCCACGGTGAGCTCCTGTGACAGGCCTACCATTCAAGCACTAGACACATCAAATATTGAACTCTTGTCCCAGATTAAAGTTTTATTTCAAGAGGAGTTGAAATCAGCTCTAACAGAACTCAGGCAAGACATTAAAGAAATTGGCACTCGCACGGCTGAAATAGAGGAACGTCTTGACAATGTAGTGGAGGAAATCCCTATAATGCACAATTCACTCCAAGAGCACAAATAATACATAGCTAAACTAGAATCCCAAATAGAAGATTTGGAAAATAGATCTAGACGCTCAAATCTGAGAATCAGAAACTTACCAGAGTCTTATAAAGATCTACAGGACACAGTGACGAAGGTTTTCCATCAACTAACCCCTGAGATTGAGATTACCATGCTCTTAATGGACAGAGTACATAGAGCTTTAAATAAACCCCAACATATTGCTGCAAGAGATATTGTTGTAAAATTACACTACTACCATGTAAAGGAGGCAATACTGAAAGCTGCCAGAGGTCAGCAAAAAGTGTAGTTTGAAGAATATTAAATACAAATCTACACGGATTTAGCACCAATAACCCTTAAGAGAAGAAGGGGCATGAGACCAATTACTTCAGCGCTTAACAAGGCGCAAATAAAATACAGATGGAGCTTTCCCTTCAAGTTGATCTTCAATCATCTGAATAAGGTTTATTCCTGCACTTAAATGGAGGAGGGGAGTTCAATTCTTCAAATACCAATAGAGGTCCTAACACCAGCAGCGACCAGTAATCCACACAAAAAATATTTTCAAAGAAAATGGACACCAGTGGGGAAACCAAAAAAAAAAAAAAAACCTAATCCAAACACTCAGGATACTGATGAATCCCTGGATGAAGAAGAAGACCCTCATTGAAGCCCAAGGACAGTAAGATACATAATGCCTTTCTTGCAGAGCCCAACTTTGAAGTTCCTGGACTCTCACCCTGCTCAGGACGGTAGCTAATTTAATGCTATCAACTTTTGTTTTTATAAATGGTTGATTAAGTTTACCAGGAAATTTCATCTCTTGGGATAGCCCTTGACCTTTCCCACCCCACCCTCCCCCTCCTCATAGAAAGTTACAGTTTTAAGCCCAACTTAGAGAATGGCCCGGCACTCGGACCTACATCCATAATGTTTATTGATACTGTTCTGTTTGATATTTTTATACTAACATAGAGATGGTGCGTATACTCTTCAGCACTGTTTTGCTCGATCTGAATTGTTATAATGTTCTTGATGATTCTTTGTTATGCTATTGTCTACTGGATCTGATGGGAAATCATTGTGTTAGGTTTACCTTAGTAAAGTTTAACTATTCCCGCACTATATTCTTGAATTCCAAGGAGACACACAAACTTATATATGCTCAGACCTCGTTTAAATTTACAGCTAATAGTCTATTAGTTGCCACTTATGTCGATCAAAATAATTACCCATAACGTCAGAGGACTGAACTCTGACGTTAAATGAAAGAAAGCAATCTCAGAACACTTTTGCTGATTCCTATCAAAAACTATATAATCTGTCACCTACTAATACAGATCAGGACAAAACAATAGAACTAGATACATTTCTTAGTACTAGCAACATTCCAACTTTAGACAGGGAGGAATTGGATGCCTTGAATGCCCCAGTTACTCTAATGGAAGTTAAGCTGGCAATTAAGGAACTTAAGAGTTCTAAGGCCCCGGGTCCTGATGGGTACTCTGGACTTTTTTATAAAATTTTGCAAGATTTGTTAGCTCCACAACTAGTTATATTGTTTAATTCCATTATGCAGGGTAATGACATTCCGTCAGAACTTCTAATGGCTAGGATCGCTGTCATTCCAAAACCTGGGAAAAAACATAATTTATGTAAGAACTTACCTGATAAATTAATTTCTTTCATATTAGCAAGAGTCCATGAGCTAGTGACGTATGGGATATACATTCCTACCAGGAGGGGCAAAGTTTCCCAAACCTCAAAATGCCTACAAATACACCCCTCACCACACCCACAAATCAGTTTAACGAATAGCCAAGAAGTGGGGTGATAAGAAAAAGTGCGAAAGCATAAAAAATAAGGAATTGGAATAGTTGTGCTTTATACAAAAAAATCATAATCACCACAAAAAAAGGGTGGGTCTCATGGACTCTTGCTAATATGAAAGAAATTAATTTATCAGGTAAGTTCTTACATAAATTATGTTTTCTTTCATGTAATTAGCAAGAGTCCATGAGCTAGTGACGTATGGGATAATAAATACCCAAGATGTGGAACTTCCACGCAAGAGTCACTAGAGAGGGAGGGATAAAATAAAGACAGCCAATTCCGCTGAAAAATAATCCACACCCCAAAACAAAGTTTAAATCTTATAATGAAAAAAACTGAAATTATAAGCAGAAGAATCAAACAGAAACAGCTGCCTGAAGTACTTTTCTACCAAAAACTGCTTCAGAAGAAGAAAACACATCAAAATGGTAGAATTTAGTAAAAGTATGCAAAGAAGACCAAGTTGCTGCTTTGCAAATCTGATCAACCGAAGCTTCATTCCTAAACGCCCAGGAAGTAGAAACTGACCTAGTAGAATGAGCTGTAATCCTTTGAGGCGGAGTTCTACCCGACTCAACATAAGCATGATGAATCAAAGACTTTAACCAAGACGCCAAAGAAATGGCAGAGGCCTTCTGACCTTTCTTAGAACCAGAAAAGATAACCAATAGACTAGAAGTCTTTCGGAAATCTTTAGTAGCTTCAACATAATATTTTAAAGCTCTTACTACATCCAAAGAATGTAACGATCTTTCCTTAGAATTCTTAGGATTAGGACACAATGAAGGAACCACAATTTCTCTACTAATGTTGTTAGAATTCACAACCTTAGGTAAAAATTTAAATGAAGTCCACAACACTGCCTTATCCTGATGAAAAATCAGAAAAGGAGATTCAAAAGAAAGAGCAGATAACTCAGAAACTCTTCTAGCAGAAGAGATGCCCAAAGGAAACAAAACTTTCCAAGAAAGTAATTTAATATCCAGAGAATGCATAGGTTCAAAAGGAGGAGCTTGTAGAGCTCCCAGAACCAAATTCAAACTCCAAGGAGGAGAAATTGACTTAATGACAGGTTTGATATGAACCAAAGCCTGTACAAAACAATGAATATCAGGAAGATTAGCAATCTTTCTGTGAAACAGCACAGAAAGAGCAGAAATTTGTCCTTTCAAGAAACTTGCAGGCAAACCTTTATCCAGACCATCCTGAAGAAACTGTAAAATTCTAGGAATTCTAAAAGAATGCCAGGAAAATTGATGAGAAGAACACCAAGAAATGTAAGTCTTCCAGACTCGATAATATATCTTTCTAGACACAGATTTACGAGCCTGTAACATAGTATTAATTACGGAGTCAGAGAAACCTCTATGACTAAGAATCAAGTGTTCAATCTCCATACCTTCAAATTTAATGATTTGAGATCCTGATGGAAAAATGGGCCTTGAGATAGAAGGTCTGGTCTTAATGGAAGAGTCCAAGGTTGGCAAGAAGCCATCCGAACAAGATCCGCATACCAAAACCTGTGAGGCCATGCTGGAGCCACCAGCAGTACAGACGAACGCTCTTTTAGAATCTTGGAAATCACTCTTGGAAGAAGAACTAGAGGCGGAAAGATATAGGCAGGATGATACTGCCAAGGAAGCGACAATGCATCCACTGCCTCCGCCTGAGGATCCCTGGATCTGGACAGATACCTGGGAAGTTTCTTGTTTAGATGAGAAGCCATCAGATGTATTTCTGGAAGACCCCAGATTTGAACAATCTGAAGAAATACCTCTGGGTGAAGAGACCATTCGCCTGGATGTAACGTCTGGCGACTGAGATAATCCGCTTCCCAATTGTCTATACCTGGGATGTGAACCGCAGAAATTAGACAGGAGCTGGATTCCGCCCATACAAGTATTCGAGATACTTCTTTCATAGCCAGAGGACTGTGAGTCCCCCCTTGATGATTGACATATGCCACGGTTGTGACATTGTCCGTCTGAAAACAAATGAACGATTCTCTCTTCAGAAGAGGCCACGACTGAAGAGCTCTGAAAATCGCACGGAGTTCCAAAATGTTGATTGGTAATCTCGCCTCCTGAGATTCCCAAACCCCCTGCACTGTCAGAGACCCCCATACAGCTCCCCAACCTGTCAGACTCGCATCTGTTGAGATCACAGTCCAGGTTGGAAGAACAAAAGAAGCCCCTTGAATTAAACGATGGTGATCTGTCCACCACATCAGAGAGTGTCGTACAATCGGATTTAAAGATATTAACTGTGATATCTTTGTATAATCCCTGCACCACTGGTTCAGCATTCAGAGCTGAAGAGGTCGTATGTGAAAACGATCAAAGGGGATTGCGTCCGATGCAGCAGTCATAAGACCTAGAATTTCCATGCATAAGGCTACCGAAGGGAATGATTGAAACTGAAGGTTTCGACAAGCTGAAATCGATTTCAGACATCTCTTGTCCGTCAGAGACAAAGTCATGGACACTGAATCTATTTGGAAACCTAAAAAGGTTACCCTTGTCTGAGCAATCAATGAACTCTTTGGTAAATTGATCCTCCAACCATGTTCTTGAAGAAACGACAAAAGTCGATTCGTATGAGATTCTGCTAAATGAGAAGACTGAGCAAGTACCAAGATATCGTCCAAATAAGGAAATACCACAATACCCTGTTCTCTGATTACAGATAGAAGGGCACCGAGAACCTTTGAAAAAATCCTTGGAGCCGTTGCTAGGCCGAACAGCAGAGCCACAAATTGGTAATGCTTGTCTAGAAAAGAGAATCTCAGAAACTGAAAGTGATCTGGATGAATCGGAATATGCAGATATGCATCCTGCAAATCTATTGTGGACATATAATGCCCTTGCTGAACAAAAGGCAGAATAGTCCTTATAGTTACCATTTTGAATGTTGGTATCCTTACATAACAATTCAATATTTTTAAATCCAGAACTGGTCTGAAGGAATTCTCCTTCTTTGGTACAATGAATAGATTTGAGTAAAACCCCAGACCCTTTTCCAGAACTGGAACTGGCACAATTACTCCAGCCAACTCTAGATCTGAAACACATTTCAGAAACGCCTGAGCCTTCACTGGATTTATTGGAATGCGAGAAAGAAAAAATCTTCTTGCAGGTGGCCTTACCTTGAAACCTATTCTGTACCCTTGTGAAACAATGTTCTGAATCCAAAGACTGTAAATCGAATTGATCCAAATTTCTTTTAAAAATCGTAATCTGCCCCCTACCAGCTGCGCTGGAATGACGGCCGCACCTTCATGTGGACTTGGGAGCTGGCTTTGGCTTTCTAAAAGGCTTGGATTTATTCCAGACTGGAGACGGTTTCCAAACAGAAACCGTTCCTTTAGGGGAAGGATCAGGCTTCTGTTCCTTATTCTGACGAAAGGGACGAAAACGATTAGCAGCCCTATATTTACCTTTAGATTTTTTATCCTGAGGTAAAAAAGTTCCTTTCCCCCCAGTAACAGTTGAAATAATAGAATCCAACTGGGAACCAAATAATTTATTACCTTGGAAAGAAAGGGAAAGCAAAGTTGACTTAGAAGACATATCAGCATTCCAAGTTTTAAGCCATAAAGCTCTTCTAGCTAGAATAGCTAAAGACATATACCTGACATCAACTCTAATGATATCAAAGATGGCATCACAAATAAAGTTATTAGCATGTTGAAGAAGTTTAACAATGCTATGAGAATTATGATCTGACACTTGTTGCGCCAAAGCCTCCAACCAAAAAGTGGAAGCTGCAGCAACATCAGCCAAAGAAATAGCAGGCCTAAGAAGATTACCTGAACATAAATAAGCTTTCCTTAGAAAGGAATCAATCTTCCTATCTAAAGGATCCTTAAAGGAAGTACTATCTGCCGTAGGAATAGTAGTGCGCTTAGCAAGAGTAGAGATAGCCCCATCAACTTTAGGGATTTTGTCCCAAAACTCTAATCTGTCAGATGGCACAGGATACAATTTCTTAAATCTTTTAGAAGGAGTAAAAGAATTACCCCGATTATTCCATTCCCTAGAAATTACTTCAGAAATAGCATCAGGGACAGGAAAAAACATTTCCGGAATAACTATAGGAGGTTTAAAAACCGAATTTAAACGCTTATTAGATTTAGTATCAAGAGGACTAGAATCCTCCATTTCTAATGCGATTAAAACTACTTTAAGTAAAGAACGAATAAATTCCATTTTAAATAAATATGAAGATTCATCAGAGTCAATATCTGAGACAGAATCCTCTGAACCAGAAAAATCCTCATCAGAAACAGACCAATCAGAATGATGATGTTCATTTAAAAATTAATCTGAGAAATGAGAAGTTTTAAAAGACCTTTTACGCTTACTGGAAGGAGGAATAACAGACATAGCCTTTCTAATAGATTTAGAAACAAAATCTCTTATATTAACAGGAACATCCTGAGTATTAGATGTTGATGGAACAGCAACAGGTAATGGAATATTACTAATTGAAATTTTATCTGCATTAGCAAGTTTATCATGACATTCATCACAAACTACAGCCGGAGGAACAGTTACCACAAGTTTACAACAAATGCACTTAACTTTGGTAGAACCAGCATCAGGCAGCGTTTTTCCAGAAGTAGCTTCTGATCCAGGGTCAATCTGAGACATCTTGCAATATGTAAGAGAAAAAACAACATATAAAGCAAAATCTATCAAATTCCTTAAATGACAGTTTCAGGAATGGGAAAAAATGCCAATGAACAAGCTTCTAGTAACCAGAAGCAAAAGAAAAATGAGACTTAAATAATGAGAAAAAAAGGTGGAGACAAAAAAGGCGCCCACATTTTTTAGCGCCAAAAAAGATGCCCACATTATTGGCGCCTAAATGCTTTTGGCGCCAAGAATGACGCCACATCCGGTGACGCCGACATTTTTGGCGCAAAACGTCAAAAAAATTACGCAATCACGAACAACTTCCGGCGACAAGTATGATGCCGGAAATGACAAAGAATTTTTTTGCGCCAAAAAAGTCTGCGCCAAGAATGACGCAATAAAATGAAGCATTTTCAGCCCCCGCGAGCCTAACAGCCCACAGAGAAAAAAGTCAATTTAAAGGTAAGAAAAAATTGATAATTCATATGCATTATCCCAAATAATGAAACTGACTGTCTGAAATAAGGAATATTGATCATCCAGAATCAAGGCAAATAAATTTTTAAACACATATATTTAGAACTTTTATATAAAAGTGCCCAACCATACCTTAGAGTGTCACAAAAAATAAGACTTACTTACCCCAGGACACTCATCTACATGTAGTAGAAAGCCAAACCAGTACTGAAACGAGAATCAGTAGAGGTAATGGTATATAAGAGTATATCGTCGATCTGAAAAGGGAGGTAAGAGATGAATCTCTACGACCGATAACAGAGAACCTATGAAAAAGATCCTGTAGAAGGAGACCATTGAATTCAAATAGGCAATACTCTCCTCACATCCCTCTGACATTCACTGCACACTGAGAGGAAAACCGGGCTCCAGCCTGCTGCGAAGCGCATATCAACGTAGAATCTAGCACAAACTTACTTCACCACCTCCACGGGAGGCAAAGTTTGTAAAACTGATTTGTGGGTGTGGTGAGGGGTGTATTTGTAGGCATTTTGAGGTTTGGGAAACTTTGCCCCTCCTGGTAGGAATGTATATCCCATACGTCACTAGCTCATGGACTCTTGCTAATTACATGAAAGAAAGACAATATTGTAGTAATTACCGCCCCATCTCACTCATTAACCAAGATTTGAAACATTTTACAAAGATATTAGCAACAAGGCTAAATCCCCCTCTTACTAAATTGATTCATTTAGATCAGGTGGGCTTTATCAGAAATAGGAAAGCACCAGATAATACTGGTAAAATTATAGATCTTATTGATTCGGCCACAGTTGGAGGAACACCTTCTCTGTTCCTATCTTTGGATGCAGAGAAGGCATTCGACAGAGTTAACTGGGGATATATGCATGCCATATTAGACAGGGTGGGTATAAAGGGAGCTTTTCATACTGCATTGACTAAATTTTACCACAAACTAAACGCATTTATTAAATTGTCAGGATACCAATCTAAATTGATAACTATTGGTAATGGCACTCGACAGGGCTGTCCATTATCACCCCTCCTCTTCGCCCTTTGTATTGAGCCTTTGGCAATTAAAATTAGAGATGACCCGGATATAGCAGGAGTCCCTATAGGAGATTTTGAATATAAAGTGTCCCTGTTCGCCGATGATATCATACTGTCTGTGAACAAGCCTCTATTATCCCTTCCCCCACTATATGCAGTGCTAACTAACTTTGGAGAACTCTAGTTATAAAATAAATTAGGATAAATGTGAGGCTATAGGGGTAAAACTTCCTCAACACACTAAAAAGCCATTAGAGATCAACTTTTCCTTTTCATGGGCCAAACAGTCACTTAAATATTTGGGGATTAACATCCAGAGAAATGTCTCCTCCTTGTATCAGGTTAACTACATTCCCATGTTTTCGCTTCTTAGAAGCTTAATGGCAAAATGGCTGAAACTCAAATTATCATTCTATGGAAGAATCGTATCTACTAAAATGACCCTATTACCAAAGCTCTTATACTTGTTTTGATCTCTTCCTATTCCAGTATCCATCTCAGAGCTGCACAAAATACAAAATTATATTCTAAAATTTATTTGGCAGGGAAAAAAGCTAGTATTAATAAAAAAACGTATGTATAAGCTCAGAAATAAAGGAGGATTGGGTGTTCCAGATTTGATGGCATATTATTATTCGGCAAGAATGTCCCAAACCTTACAATGGCATAAACTAGGTGAAGGCACCAAGAGGGTCCAAATTGAATCTAACATGATGAATGTGGAATTCCTCCCTTGTTATTATGGGAACCCAGAGCTTCCAGACATTCTAAAAAAAATATTTACATAGCTATAAGACATACGATCCAAGTCTGGAATCTCCTAACAAATAGATTTCCCCTAATCCAAGAAAGATCGAGGATTACTTCTCTAATAATATCACATTCCCCAATTGGTAAACAAACACAACAAAAATGGGCTAATAAGGGACTTTACCGTATTGCGGACACTCTTGTTAAGGGTGACATACTGACTTTTGATCAATACGCGACACTAGACATAACAGACAAGAATATTTGGTATCATTATTTACAGTTGAAATCAAGAACAATGGAAGTACTGGGTAATAAGAAACCTCCCACTAACACAGCTTTTGAGTCTCTCTGCCTAACTAGAAACCGCATTAAAGGCCAAATCTCATATCAGATCTTCAACACGCCAGTTGCAGAGATTAAACCTCCCTCTTTATTGAAGTGGGAACAAGACTTGGGCAATTCTTGGCCGATTAGAACATGGAATTCCAATTTGTCCCAGGGTCTTTCGTTTTCGCTAAATGCTTCCCTTAGGGAAAACTTTTTGAAGGTGGCTTTTAAGTGGTACCTTTACCCCACTAGATCTCACAGATCCGAGACAACAAATACACAATTATGTTATAGGGGTTGCCCTGAGAGAGGCACATATACACACATGTGGTGGTATTGTGAGCAGACTAAGGTCATATGGGACCAAACAACCATATTAGTTAGCACTGTATTTCAAACTCAGATAAAATTAACGCCTGAACAAACTCTTTTACATTTCCCAGTTACACCAGTACATAAAAGAGACAGAAAATTCATCATGATCATCTACACGATAGTCAGAATTGCAATAGCTAGGTTCTGGAAAACAACTCCCCCTAGTTTCACCTACATTAAAAAGAAAATTGAATATCACTATGACATGGCCAGCTTAATAGCTGAAAAAGAGGATAATAGGGAAAGAGTTACAGCTCAATGGGAGCCTTATATCATGTTTCATGAAAATGAGGCATTTCATTAGACCTCGAAACAAAGGATGGAGTCCCAGGTTGATGAGATAAAACCAATTCTTTATTAAATTCTTTAAAAGTAAAGTTCAAGTGAGACGCAGCTCACACGGTCACAAAATCAGCCAAAAAAGAGTGGAGAAATGATCGTAGCACCAATGGCTTACATGTTTCGGCTAAATGCCGTAATCATAGCCTAAGGTGCTAAACCTGTGTGATCTTTAAGAAAGGTAAAAAAAATTAATTTAAATTTAAAATCTAATTGGCTAAAACACTACAAAGATTAAAAATGTACGCCCATTTTAACACATCTAGCATGCACATAGAAGTTAACCCTATATATGTCATAATATATTAAAGCAAGAGATATTTGATGTGAAGAAATCGAAGAAATGCGTGGTGTAAAAGAGTATAAAGAAAGTTAGTAAAAAGATGATGAAAAAGAAAGAGAGAAGAGACTGAGAAGACGGCACATTTATTACAGGGAAAGACTAACTAACAAAAAAGTAAACGTAGAAATCGCAATAGACACAACAAATCTGTAACGTTTACAGACAGTGACAGAGACAGATCTGACAAATCTTCAGATGAAAATCTCTCTGCTAGTGAGGAAGAGGTGGATACACTTACACGAACTAATACAATAACTAATCAACAGCCAAGTATATTAAAAACAGCTCCTCCACCCACATCTCTTACAAATGGTACCGCACAGGGTACAAACCCTACAGATAAAAGACAAATGGGTGCATCCAACACTAAATATGTTGCGACTAATACAAATACTCACTCATATACTCCTTATACACATATGGGTACCAACAATAGTATGTGCGATCAATCAACCTTGGAACAGGTTTTTCCCTTAGGACAGATGCCACAGGGGATAGGGGTCCCACGACACACCAATTTACAAAACCAAGACAGGTATCCAGTGAGAGGAAACCGCACTCAAACGAAATACAAGTAGATTCAGTTATTAATCTATCTTCCCTTCAGCTTAACAAGGATCAGCTAGAATTGCTTAGCCTAGGACTAGGTTTTGCCCCTACAGCTAAATTTAACTTATTTCAGACAATGATAGATGTTAATCGTCTTATCAGAAATATCACTTTAAAAAAGCATTTTACATCCAACATCTCAGAATGCATATCTTATAACGATAGCACAGTCTCTAATTCACACATCACGGAGTCCTTTACTGAGGCCTGTGATGTCCTAAACTTACAGCACTTATACTCTGAATCTTCTTCCAGTCAGGGAACTATCAACAATGCTGCCACCTTTAAGGACAAGTCTAAATTCTATCCCATCCAGTCCAGAGGCCAAATTATAGAGACATTTCATTCTCGGGTAGAACGAGATTTACAAACTCTTAATGATTATTCTACAGGTTACACCCAAAATTTGCCCATTAGACTAAAAAAGGCTATGAGTACATTACAAAATGACACAAATATTGTCATACGCCCGGCTGATAAAGGTGGCAGCATTGTTGTCCTAAATAGGTCTGATTATGTGGCAGAAGCACATCGCCAATTGGACAATCCACAAGAGTACACTCCATTGACTACTAATCCCACAGCCAGATTTAAAAAAGATCTTCTTGGGATTTTGGATGATGGTGTTGAACATGGGTTTCTTAATGAACAGACTGCTTCATTTCTATATGTACAACATCCAAAGACACCCATGTTCCACCTTTTTCCAAAAGTTCATAAATCCTTAATTAATGTTAAGGGTCGCCCCATCGTCAGTGGGGTTGATTCCTTACTAGAAAGACTTTCATCCTGGCTTGACACTATTCTGCAGCCTTTGGTGAACACCTTACCATCTTTTACCAAGGACACAAAACATATTATTAACTTATTGGCTAAGCATAAGTGGAATGACAACTTCATATGGGTTACAATAGATGCAGTCTCCTTGTACTCCTCTATACCCCATACAGAAGGCATCATGGCTATAAAATTCTTTTTAGCCAACTATACAGATTACACTGAGAAATTTCAAAGCTTTATCATTCGTGTATTAGAATTTTTACTCACTCACAATTTCTTTTGCTTTGAGTCGAACTTTTACCTTCAGAAAAGGGGTACAGCAATGGGGGCAAAATTTGCCCCCTCATATGCTAATCTCTACCTAGGCTTCTGGGAGAATAACTGCATCTATGGAGACACTAATCCCTACAGGTCATCTATATATTTCTACAAGAGATATATAGATGACCTGTTATGTATTTGGTCTGGTCCTTCAGAAGATGTGCCCAAATTTGTCTCTTGGCTGAATCAGAATGAGTTGAACCTCAGTTTCACCTTCATCTCTGATCCAGTCAATATAGACTATCTTGACCTTACACTCACTGGTAACTGCAATGGCACTATTTCTACTAAGGTCTTTCGCAAACCAATATCAGGCAATACACTTCTACACGCCACTTCTTGTCACCCCACCAACACCGCTTATGCTGTGGCGAAAGGCCAATTTATGCGCATCAAAAGGAATTGTAGCAGGGAGGAAGATTTTGAACATGAAGCTAGCCTATTAGAAAACAGACTGAGATCGAGACAATATTCTAAACGACACATTAAACAGGCAAGGCAACAGGTTAATCTCATTCCCAGAGAGTCAATGCTACTTGATAAATGCAAGAATACTAACAGTAACTTTCAGGGTATTTACTTTGTAACGGAGTACAGTGCTCAATACCCTGAAGTTTGCAATATTATCAAGAAACATTTTCCTCTCTTAATTGCAGACGACAAGCTCACTGATGTAGTGAAAAATGGCATCAGATGCTCATACAAAAAATGTGCCACTTTGGCTTCAATTCTATCACCGACACAACTTAGACCAACCACACAACATACTAGCTCTTGGCTGAGACATCAGGGCATGTATAGATGTGGACACAGAAAGTGTAAGCCATGTGACTATGCACAAATTACGACAGAGTTCAGATCAACTGTAACAGGGACTGTCTATCCTATAAAATCCTGTTTAAATTGTACCAGCACCAACGTCATATATCTTGTCACCTGCATTCTTTGCAATATTCAATATGTTGGTCTCACGTCTAGGGATGTTAACTCTAGAATAAGAGAACATATCTCCTCCCTAACAAGGGGTACGGCTACAACTCCTTTAGTGCAACATTTTGCCACCAAACACAACTGCTGCCTTAATACGTTTAGGTGGGCAGCTATTGAAAAAGCCAAGGTCCCTATGAGAGGGGGAGATATAGATAGAGTTCTAGCTAAACGTGAAACCTTTTGGATTTTTCAATTAAAAACCAGGCTTCCCCAAGGTCTAAACTCCAAATTTGATCTGATCAACTTTTGGGAGTAAATTTATATGTCAATATATACGACAATTTATAATACATTTTTTGACTGCTCTACTTACTTACTTTGACATATTCCTATATACCCTGACAGTTTCCCTAGGTGCTCAATTGTAGATATATGTGTACACAATTTTCTCTTCTTCTTTATATTCTCTAACTAGATGTTGCTCATGATCACATGCTTTGATTGCTTGTACTATGTGTCATATACAGTGCATCTATACCTGCACAATTTATCACATAGCGATCCAATTGTAGTTTCTTCTTATTCATGTAGCATAGCTATAAATCTTGTATACACTTATATATAATATCAATATTGTGTACACACACTTACTGTCTCTCTTTTCTTGTATATTAACTTAATTTCTATATGGGTGTATCTTTATGTACATTTATATATGTGTATATATGTATATACATCTGTCCCTGCTATTTTTCTAATTTTTCTTTTTCTTTTCCTCTTTCTTTCTTTTTCTTCTTTGTTTCTTTCTTCTTCTTCTTTTTTCTTTCTTTTTCTCTCTTTTTCTTTCTCTTTCTTTCTTCCTCTTATTGCAACCGTGGCAGTGTGAGTTAAAGTTTATAGTGTGGACATTATCAGTTTACTATCTCTATTATCAGTTATTATTTTACATTGGCTTTTGCCTCATGTATTGTGGTTATATCCAGCCTCTAATATAAGTATTATAAGTATTCTAAGTCCAT
This sequence comes from Bombina bombina, assembly GCF_027579735.1. Lineage (NCBI taxonomy): Eukaryota > Metazoa > Chordata > Amphibia > Anura > Bombinatoridae > Bombina > Bombina bombina. The sequence goes on along the minus strand of NC_069499.1, from coordinate 110,557,168 downwards.
AACAGGTCAACATTACCAATCTCGCTGTTAGTCTTTCCCTGTAATAAATGTGCCGTCTTCTCAGTCTCTTCTCTTTCTTTTTCATCATCTTTTCACTAACTTTCTTTATACTCTTTTACACCACGCATTTCTTCGATTTCTTCACATCAAATATCTCTTGCTTTAATATATTATGACATATATAGGGTTAACTTCTATGTGCATGCTAGATGTGTTAAAATGGGCGTACATTTTTAATCTTTGTAGTGTTTTAGCCAATTAGATCGTTTTTTACCTTTCTTAAAGATCACACAGGTTTAGCACCTTAGGCTATGATTACGGCATTTAGCCGAAACATGTAAGCCATTGGTGCTACGCTCATTTCTCCACTCTTTTTTGGCTGATTTTGTGACCGTGTGAGCTGCGTCTCACTTGAACTTTACTTTTAAAGAATTTAATAAAGAATTGGTTTTATCTCATCAACCTGGGACTCCATCCTTTGTTTCGTGATGCTTTGACCAGCTACTGAGTCCAGGTTACTACTCCTCACTAAACCGCTGGGCCGGGTGAATATACAGATCGTCAACACACACACCCCCTCCTTACGTCACGCGGTGACGTCTATAGAGCTGCAGACCGGGTTTTGCATAGAGGCGGAAGCAAGAGAAGTCGGCAGACACGCTGCCATCGGATATCGTTCCGTTTATACACAGGATCTCTCTCTTCAGTGCTCAAGGTACACCTCGTATATTGGCTCACATATGTACTGTTTGGGGGTGTGTTTATCGACTTAAGTCCCGGTGCCTGGTTTGGCATTATTTACTCACACACGGATACAAGTGTTAACCATTTCTCCTTTGCTCTTATTTCATTAGACCTATCATATTTAAAGGGACACTGAACCCAAATTTTTTTCTTTTATGATTCAGATAGAGCATGAAATTTTAGGCAACTTTCTAATTTACTCCTATTATCAATTTTTCTTTGTTCTCTTGCTATCTTTATTTTAAAAGCAGGAATGTAAATCTTAGCAGCCAGCCCATTTTAGGTTCAGCACCATGGATAGCGTTTGCTAATTGGAGGCTAACATTTACCCACCAATAAGCAAGCATAACCCAGGTTCTCAACCAAAAATGGGCCGGCTCCTATGCATCACATTCCTGCTTTTTAAATAAAGATAGCAAGAGAACGAAGAAAAATTGATAACAGGAGTAAATTAGAAAATTGCTTAAAATTGCATGCTCTATCTGAATCATGAAAGGAAAAAATTGGGTTTAGTGTTCCTTTAACCCCCTTAACGACCGACGACGTATGCCATACGTCCTCAAAAAAAAAGCACTTAACGACCGAGGACGTATGGCATACGTCGTCGGTTTAACAGAGCACTGGAAGCGATCGAAATCGCTTCCAGCTGCTCTAACAGTATTGCAGGCTTGCCTTGAGGTCTAGGCATCCTGCAATACTATTCCCGAGTGCCGGGACCGGATTGATCACTCCCCCACGAGTTATCACTTCCGGTTTCGCTCCACGTGGAGCCCGGCAGTGTTTCAGAGCATCGGAAGCGATCGGACACGCTTCCGATGCTCTGCTTGTGTGCTAAGTGCCTCGGTGGGCCGAGGCACTTAGTTAGTTGTAAAATAAAAGTTAAAAATTAAAAAAAAAGCCCTAAATAGCCCCCCCCCCTCCCCCTTCACTAGGCATCCAAGATGGCGATGCCCAGTGCATCATGGGGCCTCTGGGGGTGTCCCTAGCCTGCATCATCATAGGGGCAAGCTAGGGTCACCCAATCTGAGCCTCCCACCCTAAAAAAAAAAATAATAATAAAATACCCCATTTGTCTGATCATGTCAATATTTGTAAATATTGACTATGATCAGTGTGGATCTCCCTCCCTCTCCTCACTTGCCATTTTGTTGGAGAGAGAGAGAGACCTGTATTTAGCAGAGAGAGAGATTTATTTCTTTTATTTGTTAAAAAATATAGAACCAAAGGCTCTTTTCAGAGCCATTAACCCCTAGCTTGCCAGTGATCACTATATATCACTGGCAGTAACATAGGTGCACTTTTTTTTTTGCTGCATTTTGCTGTCTGTGCGTTTTTTTAGGGGTTAATTTTGTTGTTGTAATTTTTTAAAAACCCAAAGGCTCTTTTCAGAAACATTTAGTTAATTTAATTTAATTTTCAGAGCCATTAACCCCTAGCTTGCCAGTGATCGCTATATATCACTGGCAGTAGCAAAGGTGCACTTTTTTTTTTGCTGCATTTTGCTGTCTGTGCATTTTTTTAGGGGTTAATTTTGTTGTTGTAATTTTTTAAAAACCCAAAGGCTCTTTTCAGAAACATTTAGTTAATTTAATTTAATTTTCAGAGCCATTAACCCCTAGCTTGCCAGTGATCGCTATATATCACTGGCAGTAACATAGGTGCACTTTTTTTTTTGCTGCATTTTGCTGTCTGTGCGTTTTTTTAGGGGTTAATTTTGTTGTTGTAATTTTTTAAAAACCCAAAGGCTCTTTTCAGAGCCATTAACCCCTAGCTTGCCAGTGATCACTATATATCACTGGCAGTAACATAGGTGCACTTTTTTTTTTGCTGCATTTTGCTGTCTGTGCGTTTTTTTAGGGGTTAATTTTGTTGTTGTAATTTTTTAAAAACCCAAAGGCTCTTTTCAGAAACATTTAGTTAATTTAATTTAATTTTCAGAGCCATTAACCCCTAGCTTGCCAGTGATCGCTATAAATCACTGGCAGTTGCATAGCTGTACTTTTTTGCTGTCTGTGCATTTTTTTAGGGGTTAATTTTGTTGTTGTAATTTTTTAAAAACCCAAAGGCTCTTTTCAGAAACATTTAGTTAATTTAATTTTCAGAGCCATTAACCCCTAGCTTGCCAGTGATCGCTATATATCACTGGCAGTAGCAAAGGTGCACTTTTTTTTTTGCTGCATTTTGCTGTCTGTGCATTTTTTTAGGGGTTAATTTTGTTGTTGTAATTTTCTAAAAACCCAAAGGCTCTTTTCAGAAACATTTAGTTAATTTAATTTAATTTTCAGAGCCATTAACCCCTAGCTTGCCAGTGATCGCTATAAATCACTGGCAGTAGCATAGCTGTACTTTTTTGCTAGTTAATTTAGTTAATTAATTTAGTTAATTTAATTTAATTTTCAGAGCCATTAACCCCTAGCTTGCCAGTGATCGCTATAAATCACTGGCAGTTGCATAGCTGTACTTTTTTGCTGTCTGTGCATTTTTTTAGGGGTTAATTTTGTTGTTGTAATTTTTTAAAAACCCAAAGGCTCTTTTCAGAAACATTTAGTTAATTTAATTTAATTTTCAGAGCCATTAACCTCTAGCTTGCCAGTGATCGCTATAAATCACTGGCAGTAGCATAGCTGTACTTTTTTGCTAGTTAATTTAGTTAATTAATTTAGTTAATTTAATTTTTTTTAGTAATTGTTTTCTGTGATACAAAAATGTCACAGAAAAGATATAGTGCTGAGGAGGCGTATGCCATCCTTGCGTCAGAGTCAGATGCCTCTATTTCTGACTCAGACCCCAATTTTGACCCTGCCATGTGCTCAGATACATCACTAGATGCAGTCTCAACTGATAGTGATGTATCTGTGGCTGCTAGCCCCCCTGCCAGCCCCCCTGCCAGAAGGAGGCGTGTTGCTGCCATTGCTGCTGAAGAGTGGGTAACGCCTCATCTCCAGAGGCCAGATATCCCACCCTTCACAGCAAATGCTGGCATAAATATAGATGTGGCAGGTTTTAGCCCCCAGCAGTTTCTGGAAGTGTTTCTGGGCGATGATATATTGGGGAACATTGTCGCCCAAACTAATTTATATGCCCATCAGTTCCGTGCTGCAAAGCCTGGAACATATTTGGCAAAGCAGCAATGGGCCCCCATCAATGTGCCAGAATTCAAAAAATTCTGGGCATTGACTATGCTGATGGGCATCATAAAGAAACCCTCCATTCGCTCCTACTGGAGTACTAGCCCCATCTGCTCTACCCCCATTTTCTCCCAGACTATGTCGAGGAAGAGGTATGAAATGATTCTGCATTTCATGCACTTCAGCGACAACAGCCTGTGCCCCCCTAGGGAGCATCCCCAATTTGACAGGCTGTATAAAATCCGCCCCCTGATAACCCACTTTTCTGCCAGGTTTGCAGAGGCTTATACACCTGGAAGGAATATATGCGTTGATGAATCCCTAATGAAGTATAAGGGAAGGCTGGGATTCAAGCAGTATATTCCTTCCAAACGCTCCAGATATGGGGTAAAGGTGTATAAGCTCTGTGACAGCGAGACTGGGTATACTCAGGCCTTCCGGGTGTATGAGGGAAAGGATAGCCACCTTGACCCTCCAGGTTGCCCAGAACATATGGGAACCACTGGCAAGATTGTCTGGGACCTGATATTACCCCTAATGAACAAAGGGTATCACTTGTACTTAGACAATTTTTATACAAGTGTCCTTTTGTTCAAGCTACTGTATTGCTTTGATACAGTAGCTTGCGGTACAATTAAAAAGAACCGCGCAGGTTTCCCAGGACAGCTTGTACGCACCCGGCTACGAAGGGGGGAGACCTCAGCTCTGCGCCAAGAGGAGCTGTTGGCACTGAAGTACAGAGACAAGAAGGATGTATACCTTCTTACCACCATCCACACAGAGAGGACGGTGGCGGTTTCTGTACGTGGCAGAGCTGAGATCATAAGGAAACCAGTGTGCATCAAGTCTTATAACCGGCATATGGGTGGGGTTGATCTGGCTGATCAGCTGCTGCAGCCCTACCTAATTATGCGGAAGACAAGGGCCTGGTACAAAAAGGTTGCAATTTACCTAATGCAGATTGCAACCCACAACGCTTTTTTGTTGTTCAAAAAAGCAAACCCCAGAGTTAAAAAGACTTTTTTACAGTTTCAGCTCCAGATTATTACGGGGATTTTGTACCATGATGCACCTGCTCCCCGGGCGGTGATGGGAGAGAGCAGAGTTGGGGCTACCCATTTTATTTTTAAAATCCCCCCTACTGCCACAAAGCAGAAACCACAAAAAAAATGCAGAGTCTGTACCAAGAGGGGGAAGAGAAGGGACACCATATATTACTGTCCTGATTGCCCTGGACAGCCTGCACTCTGCATTGGGGACTGCTTCAAGCGGTACCATACAATGGTCAATTTTTAAAAAAATAAATACATTTGCTGTTACATATATATATATATATTTTTTGGTTATGTTTACAGTTAGATGTTTTTTTGTTTTTTTTACTTTTACTGTGCCAGATTTTTACATTTCACTACTCTATTTTTTTCTAAAATTGGGCCTGTTTTTTTTTTAACCAAAACCCCTGTCAAACCTATGCATGGGGGACATAGGTGTTCTCAGGGTGCCTTGCAGAAAACAACCTGAAGTATGTTTTTGTAATAACTTACAACAGTCTCTCCTAAATTATAGTCAAAAAGCAATGTGTCTGTAAAAATGAAAATTGAAAAATTACCACCATACACTTTCTCCAATTTTTTGGGCTAAAACGGTTGCTTCAAAGGCATCAAAGCACACCATATACAATACCTTGGGGTGTCAACATTTAAAAAATATACACTTTGAATGCAATAAATAAAAGTGGGGTATGTGATAGGCCCCAAACTAAAGATAGGCCTATCAGAAGAAATACTCTCATTTTTAATAACTAAAATCACAAGTCATAAAATTGTAACATAACCTTCCCAAAATCCTGGCAAACCTATGCATGGGGGGCATAGGTGTACTCAGGGTGCCTTGCAGAAAACAACCTGAAGTATTCTTTTGCAATAACTTACAACAATCTCTCCTAAATCATAGTCAAAAAGCAATGTGTCTGTAAAAATGAAAATTGAAAAATTACCACCATATACTTTCTCCAATTTTTTGGGCTAAAACGGTTGCTTCAAAGGCATCAAAGCACACCATATACAATACCTTGGGGTGTCAACATTTAAAAAATATACACTTTGAATGCAATAAATAAAAGTGGGGTATGTGATAGGCCCCAAACTAAAGATAGGCCTATCAGAAGAAATACTCTCATTTTTAATAACTAAAATCATGTAACATAACCTTCCCAAAATCCTGGCAAACCTATGCATGGGGGGCATAGGTGTACTCAGGGTGCCTTGCAGAAAACAACCTGAAGTATTCTTTTGCAATAACTTACAACAGTCTCTCCTAAATCATAGTAAAAAAGCAATGTGTCTGTAACAATGAAAATTGAAAAATTACCACCATATACTTTCTCCAATTTTTTGGGCTAAAACGGTTGCTTCAAAGGCATCAAAGCACACCATATACAATACCTTGGGGTGTCAACATTTAAAAAATATACACTTTGAATGTAATAAATAAAAGTGGGGTATGTGATAGGCCCCAAACTAAAGATAGGCCTATCAGAAGAAATACTCTCATTTTTAATAACTAAAATCACAAGTCATAAAATTGTAACATAACCTTCCCAAAATCCTGGCAAACCTATGCATGGGGGGCATAGGTGTACTCAGGGTGCCTTGCAGAAAACAACCTGAAGTATTCTTTTGCAATAACTTACAACAATCTCTCCTAAATCATAGTCAAAAAGCAATGTGTCTGTAAAAATGAAAATTGAAAAATTACCACCATATACTTTCTCCAATTTTTTGGGCTAAAACGGTTGCTTCAAAGGCATCAAAGCACACCATATACAATACCTTGGGGTGTCAACATTTAAAAAATATACACTTTGAATGCAATAAATAAAAGTGGGGTATGTGATAGGCCCCAAACTAAAGATAGGCCTATCAGAAGAAATACTCTCATTTTTAATAACTAAAATCATGTAACATAACCTTCCCAAAATCCTGGCAAACCTATGCATGGGGGGCATAGGTGTACTCAGGGTGCCTTGCAGAAAACAACCTAAAGTATTCTTTTGCAATAACTTACAACAGTCTCTCCTAAATCATAGTAAAAAAGCAATGTGTCTGTAACAATGAAAATTGAAAAATTACCACCATATACTTTCTCCAATTTTTTGGGCTAAAACGGTTGCATCAAAGTCATCAAACCACTCCATGTATAATACCTTGGGGGGTCAACTTTTTAAATATAATCACATTTATGGAAAACAAATAAATTGGGGTATGTTAAAAGACCCCCAAAAAAAGACGATAGGCAAATAAAATATGTTAAATGTGAAAAAAAATCACAAACACATGTCAGACATTTGGCATTGCACCGCCCAAACAAGCCACCAAACCTATGCATAGGTGGTATCACTGAACTCAGGAGATGTTGGTGACCACATATTGGTGTCTTCTTTGGTAGTAACACATAACAGGAGCTGTGAATCCATGTCTAAAGTACAATGTATGTGAAAAATAACACAAAGAAATGAATGCCCAATAGTTTGACAAAGACTAGTGGTTGAATTAGTGTATGGAAAGTGTTAAAACACCTGCATTTGAAATACCCTAGGATGTCTACTTTTCAAAAATATATGGTTTTATGGGGGTAAATTACATTGGCCGGCTTCAGAAATGTCTTAAATAGAACATGGGTGCATGGGATGTGAAAATGGGAAGTGTAAAAAATGGAATGCGCTTCCTAAAAATAAGGCCTTCTAGCCCCCAGAGAACCCAACACACCTATACATGGGTGGTATCACTGTACTCAGGAGATGTTGTTGAACACATATTGAGGTGTTTTTTGGCAGTAAACACATAACAGGAACTGAGAATCCATGCCTAAAGTACAATGTGTGAGAAAAATAACACAAAAAAATGACTACCCAAAAGTTTGACAAAGACTAGTGGTTAAATAAGTTCATGGAAAGTGTGAAAATACCAGCATTTCAAATACCCTAGGGTGTCTACTTCTCAAAAATATATGGTTTTATGGGGGTAAATTTCATTGACCGGCTTCAGAAATGTCCCAAATAGGACATGGGTGCATGATGACCGATGTGAAAATTCCAAGTTGAAAAACTGGAATGCGCTTCCTAAAAATAAGGACTTCTAGCCCCCAGAGAACCCAACACACCTATACATGGGTGGTATCACTGTACTCAGGAGATGTTGTTGAACACATATTGAGGTGTTTTTTGGCAGTAAACACATAACAGGAACTGAGAATCCATGCCTAAAGTACAATGTGTGTGAAAAATAACACAAAAAAATGACTACCCAAAAGTTTGACAAAGACTGGTGGTTAAATAAGTTCATGGAAAGTGTGAAAATACCAGCATTTCAAATACCCTAGGGGGTCTACTTCTCAAAAATATATGGTTTTATGGGGGTAAATTTCATTGACCGGCTTCAGAAATGTCCCAAATAGGACATGGGTGCATGATGACCGATGTGAAAATTCCAAGTTGAAAAACTGGAATGCGCTTCCTAAAAATAAGGCCTTCTAGCCCCCAGAGAACCCAACACACATATACATGGGTGGTATCACTGTACTCAGGAGATGTTGTTGAACACATATTGAGGTGTTTTTTGGCAGTAACACATAAAAGGAACTGAGAATCCATGCCTAAAGTACAATGTGTGTGAAAAATAACACAAAAAAATGACTACCCAAAAGTTTGACAAAGACTGGTGGTTGAATTAGTGCATGGAAAGTGTTAAAATACAAGCATTTGAAATACCCTAGGGTGTCTACTTTTCAAAAATATATGGTTTGATGGGGGTAAATTCCATTGACCAGCTTCAGAAATGTCCCAAATAGGACATGGGTGCATGATGACCGATGTGAAAATTCCAAGTTGAAAAACTGGAATGCGCTTCCTAAAATTAAGGCCTTTTAGCCCCCAGAGAACCCGACACACCTATACATGGGTGGTATCACTGTACTCAGGAGATGTTGTTGAACACATATTGAGGTTTTTTTTGGTAGTAACACATAACAGGAACTGAGAATCCATGCCTAAAGTACAATGTGTGTGAAAAATAACACAAAATAATGACTACCCAAAAGTTTGACAAAGACTGGTGGTTGAATTAGTGCATGGAAAGTGTTAAAAACATAATTTATGTAAGAACTTACCTGATAAATTCATTTCTTTCAGATTAGCAAGAGTCCATGAGCTAGTGACGTATGGGATATACATTCCTACCAGGAGGGGCAAAGTTTCCCAAACCTTAAAATGCCTATAAATACACCCCTCACCACACCCACAATTCAGTTTAACGAATAGCCAAAAAGTGGGGTGATAAGAAAAAAGTGCGAAAGCATATAAAATAAGGAATTGGAATAATTGTGCTTTATACAAAAAAATCATAACCACCACAAAAAAAGGGCGGGCCTCATGGACTCTTGCTAATATGAAAGAAATGAATTTATCAGGTAAGTTCTTACATAAATTATGTTTTCTTTCATGTAATTAGCAAGAGTCCATGAGCTAGTGACGTATGGGATAATGACTACCCAAGATGTGGATCTTTCCACACAAGAGTCACTAGAGAGGGAGGGATAAAATAAAGACAGCCAATTCCTGCTGAAAATAATCCACACCCAAAATAAAGTTTAACGAAAAACATAAGCAGAAGATTCAAACTGAAACCGCTGCCTGAAGTACTTTTCTACCAAAAACTGCTTCAGAAGAAGAAAATACAACAAAATGGTAGAATTTGGTAAAAGTATGCAAAGAGGACCAAGTTGCCGCTTTGCAAATCTGATCAACCGAAGCTTCATTCCTAAACGCCCAGGAAGTAGAAACTGACCTAGTAGAATGAGCTGTAATCCTATGAGGCGGAGTCTTACCCGACTCAACATAGGCAAGATGAATTAAAGATTTCAACCAAGATGCCAAAGAAATGGCAGAAGTTTTCTGGCCTTTCTAAAACCGGAAAAGATAACAAATAAACTAGAAGTCTTTCGGAAAGACTTAGTAGCTTCAACATAATATTTCAAAGCTCTAATAACATCCAAAGAATGCAACAATTTCTCCTTAGAATTCTTAGGATTAAGACATAATGAAGGAACCACAATGTCTCTACTAATGTTGTTGGAATTCACAACTTAGGTAAAAATTCAAAAGAAGTTCGCAACACCGCCTTATCCTGATGAAAAATCAGAAAAGGAGACTCACAAGAAAGAGCAGATAATTCAGAAACTCTTCTGGCAGAAGAGATGGCCAAAAGGAACAAAACTTTCCAAGAAAGTAATTTAATATCCAATGAATGCATAGGTTCAAATGGAGGAGCTTGAAGAGCCCCCAGAACCAAATTCAAACTCCAAGGAGGAGAAATTGACTTAATGACAGGCTTTATACGAACCAAAGCTTGTACAAAACAATGAATATCAGGAAGAATAGCAATCTTTCTGTGAAAAAGAACAGAAAGAGCAGAGATTTGACCTTTCAAGGAACTTGCGGACAAACCCTTATCTAAACCATCCTGAAGAAACTGTAATATTCTCGGTATTCTAAAAGAATGCCAAGAAAAATGATGAGAAAGATACCAAGAAATATAAGTCTTCCAGACTCTATAATATATCTCTCTGGATACAGATTTACGAGCCTGTAACATAGTATTAATCACAGAGTCAGAGAAACCTCTTTGACCAAGAATCAAGCGTTCAATCTCCATACCTTTAAATTTAAGGATTTCAGATCCTGATGGAAAAAAGGACCTTGAGACAAAAGGTCTGGTCTTAACGGAAGAGTCCACGGTTGGCAAGAGGCCATCCGAACAAGATCCGCATACCAAAACCTGTGAGGCCATGCCGGAGCTACCAGCAGAACAAACGAGCATTCCTTCAGAATCTTGGAGATTACTCTTGGAAGAAGAACTAGAGGCGGAAAGATATAGGCAGGATGATACTTCCAAGGAAGTGATAATGCATCCACTGCCTCCGCCTGAGGATCCCGGGATCTGGACAGATACCTGGGAAGTTTCTTGTTTAGATGAGAAGCCATCAGATCTATTTCTGGAAGTTCCCACATTTGAACAATCTGAAGAAATACCTCTGGGTGAAGAGACCATTCGCCCGGATGCAACGTTTGGCGACTGAGATAATCCGCTTTCCAATTGTCCATACCTGGGATATGAACCGCAGAGATTAGACAGGAGCTGGATTCCGCCCAAACCAAAATTCGAGATACTTCTTTCATAGCCAGAGGACTGTGAGTCCCTCCTTGATGATTGATGTATGCCACAGTTGTGACATTGTCTATCTGAAAACAAATGAACAACTCTCTCTTCAGAAGAGGCCAAGACTGAAGAGCTCTGAAAATTGCACGGAGTTCCAAAATATTGATCGGAAATCTCACCTCCTGAGGTTCCCAAACCCCTTGTGCCGTCAGATACCCCCACACAGCTCCCCAACCTGTAAGACTTGCATCTGTTGAGATTATAGTCCAGGTCGGAAGAACAAAGAAGCCCCCTGAACTAAACGATGGTGATCTGTCCACCATGTCAGAGAGTGTTGTAAAAACGGTTTAAAGATATTAATTGAGATATCTTTGAGTAATCCCTGCACCATTGGTTCAGCATACAGAGCTGAAGAGGTCGCATGTGAAAACGAGCAAAGGAGATCGCATCTGATGCGGCAGTCCTAAGACCCAACATTTCCATGCATAAGGCTACCAAAGGGAATGATTGTGACTGAAGGTTTTGACAAGCTGATATCAATGTTAAACTTCTCTTGTCTGACAAGGACAGAGTCATAGACACTGAATTTATCTAGAAACCTAAAAAGGTTACCCTTGTCTGAGGAATCAATGAACTGAATGGTAAATTGATCCTCCAACCATGAACTTGAAGAAACAACACAAGTCGATTCGTATGAGATTCTTCGAAAATGAGAAGACTGAGCAAGTACCAAGATATCGTCCAAATAAGGAAATACCAAAACCCTATTCTCTGATTACAGAAAGAAGGGCACCGAGAACCTTTGAAAAAAATTCTTGGAACTGAGGCTAGGCCAAACGGTAGAGCCACAAAACTGGTAATGCTTGTCTAAAAAGAGAATCTCAGACACTAAAAGTGATCTGGATGAATCGGAATATGCAGATACACATCCTGTAAATCTATTGTAGACATATAATGCCCTTGTTAAACAAAAGGCAGGATAGTCCTACAGTAACCATCTTGAATGTTGGTATCCTAACATAACGATTCAATAATGATAGATCCGGAACTGGTCTGAAGGAATTGACCTTCTTTGGTACAATGAAGAGATAAAATAAAACCCCAGCCCCTGTTCCAGAACTGGAACTGGCATAAATACTCCAGCCAACTCTAGATCTGAAACACATTTCAGAAATGCTGAGCCTTTGCTGTGTTAACTGGGACACGGGAAAGAAAAGAATCTCTTAGCAGGAGGCCTTAACTTGAAGCCAATTCTGTACCTTTCTGAAACAATGTTTCTGAAACCAGAGATTAAGAACGGAATTGATCCAAATTTCTTTGAAGAAAACGTAATCTGCCCCATACCAGCTGAGCTGGAATAAGGGCCGCACCTTCATAGGTACTTAGGAGCTGGCTATAGGTTTCTATAAGGCTTGGATATATTCCAAACTGGAAATAGTTTCCAAACTGATACCGCTCCTGAGGATGAAGGATCAGGCTTTTGTTCCTTGTGAGGAAAGGAACGAAAAATGATTATTTACCCTGGAAAGAAAGGGAAAGCAAAGTCGACTTAGAAGACATGTCAGCATTCCAAGTTTAATCCATAAAGCTTTTCTAGCTAAAATAGCTAGAGACATATACCTGACATCAACTCTAATGATATCAAAAGATGGTATCACCAATAAAATTATTAGCATGTTATAGAATAATAATAATGCTATAAAATTATGATCTGTTACTTGTTGCACTAAAGCTTCTAACCAAAAAGTTGAAGCTGCAGCAACATCCACTAAAAATATAGCAGGTCTAAGAAGATTACCTGAACATAAGTAAGCTTTTCTTAGAAAGGATTCAATTTTCCTATCTAAAGGATCCTTAAATGAAGTACTATCTGCCGTAGGAATAGTAGTACATTAGCAGGAGTAGAGACAGCCCCATAACCTTAGGGATTTTTGTCCCAAAAAACTCTAATCTGTCAGATGGCACAGGATATAATTTGCTTAAACGTCTAGAAGGAGTAAATAAATTACCCAAATTATTCCATTCCCTGGAAATTACTTCAGAAATAGCATCAGGGAGATAAAACACTTCTGGAATAACTACAGGAGATTTAAAAACCTAATTTAAACGTTTACATTTAGTATCAAGAGGACCAGAATCCTCTATTTCTAATGCAAATAACACTTCTTTAAGTAAAGAACGAATAAATTCCATCTTGAACAAATACAAAGATTTATCAGCATCAACCTCTGAGACAGAAACCTCTGAACCAGAAGAACCATTATCAGTATCAGAATGATGATGTTCATTTAAAAATTCATCTGAAAAAAGAGAAGTTTTAAAAGACTTTTATGTATACTAGAAGGAGAAATAACAGACATAGCCTTCTTAATGGATTTAAAAAATAAAATCTCTTATGTTATCAGGAACACTCTGAAAATTAGATGTTGACGGGACAGCAACAGGTAATGTAACAGTACTAAAGGAAATTTTATCTGCATTAATAAGTTTGACATGACATGCAATACAAATAACAGCTGGAGAAACAGATACCAAAAGTTTATAGCAGATACACTTAGCTTGGTAGCTCCAGCACTGTGCAGTGATTTTCCTGAAGTATCTTCTGACTCAGTTGCAACGTGGAACATCTTGCAATATGTAAAAGAAAAAAACAACATATAAAGCAAAATTGATCAAATTCCTTAAATGACAGTTTCAGGAATGGGAAAAAATGCCAAAGAACAAGCTCCTAGCAACCAGAAGCAATAAAAAATGAGACTTAAATAATGTGGAGACAAAAGTGACGCCCATATTTTTTCGCGCCAAATAAGACGCCCACATTATTTGGCGCCTAAATGCTTTTTGGCGCCAAAAATGACGCCACATCCGGAACGCCGACATTTTTGGCGCAAAATAATGTCAAAGAATGACGCAACTTCCGGCGACACGTATGACGCCGGAAACGGAAATAGAATTTTTGCGCCAAAAAAGTCTGCGCCAAGAATGACGCAATAAAATGAAGCATTTTCAGCCCCCGCGAGCCTAACAGCCCACAGGGAAAAAGTCAAATTTTAAGGTAAAAAATGTTAAATTAAAATGCATTATCCCAAATATGAAACTGACTGTCTGAAAAATAAGGAAAGTTGAACATTCTGAGTCAAGGCAAATAAATGTTTGAAAACATATATTTAGAACTTTATAAACAAAGTGCCCAACCATAGCTAGGAGTGTCACAGAAAATAAGACTTACTTACCCCAGGACACTCATCTACATATAGCAGATAGCCAAACCAGTACTGAAACGAGAATCAGCAGAGGTAATGGTATATATAAGAGTATATCGTCGATCTGAAAAGGGAGGTAAGAGATGAATCTCTACGACCGATAACAGAGAACCTATGAAATAGACCCCTTAGAAGGAGATCACTGCATTCAAATAGACAATACTCTCCTCACATCCCTCTGACATTCACTGCACGCTGAGAGGAAAACCGGGCTCCAACTTGCTGCGGAGCGCATATCAACGTAGAATCTAGCACAAACTTACTTCACCACCTCCATCGGAGGCAAAGTTTGTAAAACTGAATTGTGGGTGTGGTGAGGGGTGTATTTATAGGCATTTTAAGGTTTGGGAAACTTTGCCCCTCCTGGTAGGAATGTATATCCCATACGTCACTAGCTCATGGACTCTTGCTAATTACATGAAAGAAATACAAGCATTTGAAATACCCTAGGGTGTCTACTTTTCAAAAATATATGGTTTGATGGGGGTAAATTCCATTGACCAGCTTCAGAAATGTCCCAAATAGGACATGGGTGCATGATGACCGATGTGAAAATTCCAAGTTGAAAAACTGGAATGCGCTTCCTAAAATTAAGGCCTTTTAGCCCCCAGAGAACCCGACACACCTATACATGGGTGGTATCACTGTACTCAGGAGATGTTGTTGAACACATATTGAGGTTTTTTTTGGCAGTAACACATAACAGGAACTGAGAATCCATGCCTAAAGTACAATGTGTGTGAAAAATAACACAAAATAATGACTACCCAAAAGTTTGACAAAGACTGGTGGTTGAATTAGTGCATGGAAAGTGTTAAAATACAAGCATTTGAAATACCCTAGGGTGTCTACTTTTCAAAAATATATGGTTTGATGGGGTAAATTCCATTGACCAGCTTCAGAAATGTCCCAAATAGGACATGGGTGCATGATGACCGATGTGAAAATTCCAAGTTGAAAAACTGGAATGCGCTTCCTAAAAATAAGGCCTTCTAGCCCCCAGAGAACCCAACACACCTATACATAGGTGGTATCACTGTACCCAGGAGATGCTGCTGAAGACATATGAGGGTGTTATTTGGCAGTAACCCTTAATATTATCAGTAAATGTATTCTTAAATTGCTATTTTGTCAAAAAATCAAATTATTTTTTTTTCCCCCCCAAACTTTGGCATAGATTGGTGGTAAAATGGTTGCATGAAAAAAGTCAAAATACCCCAAGTTTAATACCTTAGGTTGTCTTCTTTTAAAAAATATATACATTTGAAGGGTTATTCAGGGATTCATGACAGATATTGGTGTTACAATGTAACTATCGCCAATTTTGAAAAAACATGGTTTTGAAATAGCAAAGTGCTACTTGTACTTATTGCCCTATAACTTGCAAAAAAAGCAAAGAACATGTAAACATTGGGTATTTATAAACTCAGGACAAAATTTAGAAACTGTTTAGCATTGGTATTTTATGGTGGTTGTAGATGTGTAAGAGATTTTGGGGCTCAAAGTTAGAAAAAGTGCATTTTTTTTCATTTTTTCCTCATATTTTATATTTTTTTTTATAGTAAATTATAAGATATGATGAAAAAAATGGTATCTTTAGAAAGTCCATTTAATGGCGAGAAAAACAGTATATAATATGTGTGGGTACAGTAAATGAGTAAGAGGAAAATTACAGTTAAATACAAACATCGCAGAAATGCAAAAATAGCCTTGGTCCCAGATGGTCAACAAATTGAAAAGTGGTCTGGTCACTAAGGGGTTAACAGAGAATCGACTAAAACCACTTCGAGGTACTGTTCTCTTATCTTGTCATATATAATCTATGTAAATATTAGATGATTTTGATGCCAAAAAGAATTAAATCAAAGAGCCAGTTATTGATGCAAATTTGAATGTACCCACAATTATAATGCTTTGCTGATATATAATGTTATCATTCATATAACTTAATGTGACCGATAATTTGACATATCTTGTTTGTATTGTTTTCTACATATCTAAAACATGACAATAAAAATACTTTCAATATAAAGATAAAGTAGTGAATTGTCTATGTCTACCTTCCAGGGACTTCAATATTACATTGTGCCAACATGTGTGTGTTAACCCCTTCTTTGCCTCTTTTACTTTATTTCTGTGCTGCTTTCTAGTTTTAGATACTCACCTGCCCTAACTGTTTAATATCATTATGGAGCACACTGGTGCAGCTAAAGTCTTAGGACATAACACAATCAACTGACAATTTAACCTATGTAAGGGAGTGTTGGTTTGTCCCTATGTGCTGAGTCTAATGCTAGCCAGGGTCATGTAGCAGAGTACTCAGGGATTTGCAACCCACCAGGGTTATCCCCAGGACAGTACTACGGATCTGCCTCCTACCCTAAAATAGTACATTCCCACTGCAATTTCACAACTGATGGCTGTCATGCCTCCACCAATTAAAGACAAATGCAAAGGGAAACCTTTGCAGGCCTGGGCCCATCTGGAACATGCCATACAGGCGACCCATCTAGGTACCCTGTACCTTCCAGGAGAACATCTGAAACAGAATCCTTCTCCTCAGCTAAGGACGATTATTTAGATACACAGGTTGAAGAAGCAGGTGGTGTGTCCTTTCATGTCAAATTGCAGCTCATACATGCTCTATTGCAGGATGTTTTACTTCCCTTAATGGCTGAGGACCCTCCACCTACAATCTGTTCTTTAAGGTAGCCCCATAGAAGCCATTAACCTTCCCCTTCCTGAACTAATTAGCAAGGAATGGAAACCAGGCATTCCTTTTTGCTCTCTCTGCCAAATTCAAAAGCATGTTCCCTTTACCCTCTGAAAAGGTGGAGGCATGCTAAGACTGTTCTGGCTAGAAGATCCGTATGGCTAAAGGCCTGGTCTGCTGATATAGTATCTAAACATAATGTAATAGATCAGTATCACACAGATGACATGGGAACTCTTACAGCTGGTATGAAAACTAAGGTACATGATTTACAAGCTTTTATTATATGACAGCAATTAACATGTATACATAGTAGTAACAAATAACCAGTTAACAGGACAGTTTACACCAGAATTTTTATTGTTTTATAAGATGGATAATCCCTTTATTACCCCTTCCCCAGTTTTGCATAACCAACACAATTATATTAATACACTTTTTACCTCTGTGCTTACCTTGTATCTAAAGCATCTTCCGACAACCCCCTGCTAACATGACTTTTTATTTATTATTTATTGACTTACATTTTAGGTAATTAGTGCTGTGTTGTGCTGACTCTTAAAGTGATGGTAAACTTTAAATAAAAGGATGGGGGGAGGCGCCGCTGCTGGCTGCCACACTTTCCTCAGGCTCCTGACCTCTTCTGGATTTATCTTAATTTTAACCTTCCTACATTCAAAATTCATCATAATTATTTCAAGGACCAATACCGACTCCACATAACGCACAATGAGACTCATAAAAATTGAACGGATGACATTACTAAAGTGAGATACTCAACGGATGGAAATATACTCCCACCGGACCATCTTACTACCAGAAAGATATACCTTCAGCTGAACACCACAAAAAAGGTACACTTAAACTAAAAAAAAAAAAAAAAAAGACTCAACCCATGCACAAATTGGGTTTTGGATTTCATCATCCATTTAGCAATGCTCAGATTTCATTTCTAAACACAAGAAAAACTAATTGATTAAGTCTATTTTACTAAAATACATTGGTTTTAAAACCCCTGCATGCTTTCTTATCTGTTATCTACAATGCAGCCTGAAGTGCAAAATCTCACACCTCACTCTGGCCTGAATCCTATAGAGCACGGCAATGTAACCAGCCCCCACTGCTAACATTCCTACAAATACTAGAAGCTATTTTAACCCCTTCACTGCAGAGGGAATGACCACCTATAATACGCCCTCACTTCTGCACTCCTTAAGACCCCAAAAAGCGGTCCCTCACTAGTGGCTACCCTAAAATCACTCAGCATTTTCAAAGGGACCGACAGGGGCTGTCGTGGAGGAAAATCAAAATCTAAAGTTCTATATCCTGACACTATCACAGCTGCCCCACCACCCTGTCCCCCCGCAAGCCCAATTGAAGTGATCCAACCTAAAAGCCACAAAAACCGCACTATCAAATCAAGAAAATCTCTTTGTGTGATCCCTATTAGAAGACACGTTGTCTCCAAAGTACAGAGCAAAAACTCAGAATCCCAAGACTGTCCTATCAGAGCAATCCTATGCAATGCCAGATCAATAAAGAACAAAACAGCTATTATTTCCGACCTTATTGAAACATGCGAATTAGCATGCATCACAGAATCATGGTTAGATGAAAATGCAGGGCCTATTCTAGAGCCAGCTATTCCAATTACACATTGTTCCACCGCCCGAGACAAGATCGCAAGGGAGGCGGAGTTATGATCTGTGCAAAATCATCCTTAAATCCCAGACCAATGTCAGTCCACAAAACCCAATCTTTTGAATGTGTAGCTGCCAGCCTCTCAATAGAGAGAGGATTCCGAATGCTGCTAATATACAGAGCCCCAGGAGATGGGAAGAACTTTCTTCAGGAACTCCCAGACCTTTTGGCTGGCTTAATCCTTGAACACCCCAGATGGCTTATATTAGGAGACTTCCACACTTGGATTGACAACACCCTATCCCTGCTTGGGCAGGATCTCCTCAGCTTGATGAGTACACTCGGCTTTACACAAATCGTCACCACTCCCACCCACAGAAAAGGTCATACACTTGATCTAGTGTTTCAGTCTGGACTGGAAGTGTCACCAGTAACTGTAAACCCAGTTACCTGGTCAGACCACCACTCCATTCACTTCTCCATTGTATCACAATCAACCAGACACCAGCCTCAGAACCTGGTCAAACACCGCTCATTAAAAGGGGTGACACCACTGGATGTAGCATCACATAGGGATCTAAGTGAACTAATGGGCACCTGCAAAGACCCCAGCTCCTTAGTCTGACTCTACAACAAAACCATGAGAGACACCCTAGAAAGCATCGCACCATCTCGCATACGCACTGTCCAAACCCACAACAATGCACCGTGGTTTGATAGCTCCATCAGAGAAATGAAAAGAACAGGACGTAAGCTCGAGAGAAAGTGGCGCAGAACACATGATCCAGAGGATAAAGCCGCTCTTACCAAACATCTAAATAAATATCAATCCAAGATAACTCAGAAAAAATCTTCATTTTTATCACGCGAAATTGCACTCTCCCACAATAGACCCAGGCAACTGTTTCACACAGTAGAAAGGCTCTGCAAACCAGCATGCATGCTTAGCCCCACCAACTTTTCTCAAGATAAATGTGAAGCATTTGCAAACTTCTTCAGAGACAAGATTTCCTCAATCCGAACCGCTATCACAGCAGGCCAAACAGTTACACACCAGAACCACTACAATGGAATGCCAGACTGCCCCAGTTAATGGTCCACTTTTACAAATGTGGATATAAAAGAAGTTAAAAACACCATACAAAAGTTGCACCCTACTACGTGTGACTTAGACCCTGCTCCAACTCAGCTTATATCTGGATGCATTGAAACACTCGCCCCAGTCCTCACAAAAATAGTGCAGTGTTCACTAAAAACAGGAGACTTTCAAAATCCTCTAAAAGAAGCTGTGGTAAAACCACTCCTAAAGAAACCTTTATTAGACCTAGACTGCATGACTAATTACAGACCAGTATCCAACCTCCCATTTCTGGGGAAAATAATTGAAAAAGTAGTGGCAACTCAACTGGAAGCCCATCTATCACGCCTAAACATATTCCAGTCAGGCTTCAGATGCCGCCACAGCACTGAAACAGTGCTAAATGATCTCCTCATGGCAAGAGACAAAGGTGATTACTCCATTATAATCCTCCTGGATCTCTCAGCTGCATTTGACACCATTGACCATAGGATTCTAATAGAGCGCTTGCAGTACATCTGTGGTCTAGGAGGCACAGTCCTTAACTGCTTTAAATCCTTCCTCGCTGGTAGATCACAGAGAGTAATATCAGGATCAAGCTCATCAGCACCAACAGAACTGGCCTGCGGAGTTCCACAAGGATCTATCCTGTCTCCCATGCTATTCGCAATTTACTTACTACCACTGAGGGACATCATTAACCGACATGGCCTAAGGTATCATTGTTACGCTGATGACACACAACTCTACTTCTCCTTTGCTCCAGATACTACAGACCCAGCATGCCGCATAAACAGTTGCTTAACAGACCTCATAGAATGGATGAATGCTAGCTGTCTCAAAGTGAACCCGGACAAACCAGAGTTACTCTTGGTGAGGGGACCCCGGGCATCAAAAATATCCCACGATCACCCAACTGGCCTGGAGCTTGGAGGCTCTGAACTCGTTAGTTCAGCAAAGGTACGAAACCTCGGAGTGCTGATTGACGCTGGACTATCTTTTAAACAGCAGATTTCCTCCGTAATAAAATCTGCCTACTTTCATCTCAAAAACATAGCCAGGATACAACACTTAATTCCACCGGATGATATGCCAACATTAATCCATGCATTTGTATCCTCTAGGCTAGATTACTGCAATGCACTTTACTTGGGCCTCCCAAAAAAAGAACTCCATCGCCTTCAGACAGTACAGTTCCACAGAAGCTTCATTTTTGAACGCCCATGAGGAAGCAACAGCCCAAGTGGAATGAACCGTAACTCTCTCGGAAAAATGTTGTCCAGCAGTCTCATATGCATAACGTATGATACTCTTCAGCCACAAAGAAAGAGAAGTAGCCGTAGCTTTCTGTCCCTTACGTTTTCCTGAGAAAATCACAAACAAAGAAGACTGACGAAAGTCCTTAGTCGCCTGTAAGTAAAACTTTAAAGCACGAACCACGTCCAAATTGTGCAGAAGTCTTTCCTTCTGAGAAGAAGGATTAGGACACAAGGAAGGAACAACAAAGATCTTGAAAAAGACCCAGAAGGGGTTGAAACGCGTAGAGGACTTACCTGCTACTGTTTGTGATTTTTTGGAGGACTGAAGCTGAAGTGAACTCTCTGTACCCTGGCGTACAGAGGACATCCTGTGGAAACAAACACTTGCGCAAGTGGTCACCTAGGACCCGGGAACCGGGTGACGTCACTCACGAGATTTTCGCTGAGCAGACATCTAAAGGAGCAGCCAGAGTGTCGGGCCAGGTAAGGAGATCGCTGGCAGACACTTGTAAGAAGGTAGGAGAGCCTCCCGGCTAAGTTATAAATACTTGATTGCCTATTAACTAAGAGAACATTAAGGAAGGAGCTCTATACCATCGTGGGCTTTTATTTGTGACCAAAAAAGACTGGGGATATAACGGCATCATTCAGAAACATTAACATTTATATCTTTGGATTTACAATAATTAAACCCACATTATCATTCCGGACCATCTTCTTTGGGGGATCCCCTTGAATTACTAACACCAAGATTAGAACACAGTCATTATAGGTGTTCTCCGCCAGCCACATTTGATTTGGGGAATCTGAGGGGTTATGTATAGTGTGTATGTTTAAACCGGTTTTATTTTATGTATGATTGATTGTTATATGGATTGTATGTGTCAACCTTTTATGCATTGACTTATTAAATATCACATCTGTGTTTTACTAAATATTGTCACTTGATCATTGATTGCACTTTGATATACTGCATTTATTTCACTTTGATTTTTCACTTGGATAAATTGTTTTTATATATATGTACGTAGATATTTTCCTTTATTTTTAATTATCACCGATTTTTTATCACAGATTTTGCACATAAATAGTATTTAAACGTATCCCTTAAGGGTCATTGGGATTTTTGGATTTTTAATTTTTTGGATTGTTTTAACTGGTAACGATACAGTGAATTTTACATTTATTTATATCTATATATCCTACGGCTCTATAGCGCCTCCTATATCCACTGATTTTACATTCTTAATTCTCTATTGTCTAGGGAGGAGACAATAACCTTTAGTGAGGCTAAGTAGGTTTTTGGTCTAGCGCTATACCCTATCCGTATCTGTCTTGTTTATTTCTCTTGTCTTGCGGGAGAAGATGACCCTTACCTCCCGTGATATCAGAAATAATCTCTTTCAGATCAGGTCTGAACAAAGTCTTCCCCTTGTAAGGAATGGCTAGAAGCTTAAACTTGGATGACACATCCGCAGACCAAGGTTTTAACCATAAGGCTCTGCGGGCTAAAATAGAGAAACTCAATATCTTCGCTCCCAATTTGATAACCTGAAGGGAAGGGTCCAAAAAAAAGGCATCGGCTAGCTTAAGAGCCTTTATCCTATCTTGGATCTCATCCAAAGAAGTCTCAGTCCTGAGAGCTTCAGACAGTGCATCAAACAAATATGCTGCCGCACTAGTGACGGTGGCAATGCACACAGCCGGTTGCCACTGAAAACCCTGGTGTACATAAATCTTTTTGAGTAACCCCTCTAACTTCTTATCCATTGGGTCTTTGAAAGCACAACTATCCTCTATGGGAATAGTAGTTCTTTTAGCTAAGGTAGAGACGGCTCCTTCTACCTTAGGAACAGTTTGCCAAGCCTCCTTAACAGAATCAGCTATTGGAAACATTTTCTTAAAAATAGGAGAGGGAGAAAAAGGTCTCTACCACTCCTTAGCAATGATTTCAGTAGCTCTTTTAGGGACTGGAAATACATCTGTGTAAGAAGGAACTTCAAAATATCTGTCCAACTTACTTTTACTTACTAGACTTTTGAGGGACAACCACCATTGTGGAGTCACTATCGTCTAAGGCAGTGTTTTTCAACCAGTGTGCCATGGCACACTAGTGTGCCGTGAGAGATCCTCAGGTGTGCCACGGCAGACTGACAACAGTGTGACATATTTTTTAAACTTTGCTTGTTTTTTACTCCCAGTGCAGGGGTAGTTTGTAGGAGGCATGGCATAACAGCACAATACATACAGTATGTGTGTGTTTGTGTGTATGTGTATATAAATATGCTGTATTAGGCTACAATGTGTAATTTTTTGAAAATTTTGGGATGGTGGTGTGCCACAGGATTTTTTAATGTAAAAAAGTGTGCCACGGCAAAAAAAAGGTTAAAAATCACTGGTCTAAGGTGACCAAAACCTCCCTGAGTAACAGACGAAGGTGATCAAGTTCAAATCTGAAAGATACTACTGCTGAGTCCGTAAGAGGCAATAGGCTCTCTGAATCTGAAATTTCTCCTTCAGAAAGTACTGTAGTGCCCTCTTCTTCAGGATGTTGGGAGGAGGCTTCCGAAACTTCAACAATTGCGCCCGAAGCCTTGCATACTGAATGCCTGGCTTTCCTCTTACATTTGTATCCCTGCAACATTGGAAAGGCAGGCAGAGCATTAGAAATAGTGGAAGACATGAGGGAAGCTATGTCTTTTAACGAAATCCCAGAAGAGACTAAAGCTGAACCGCAGGGCACTGCTTGTGAGGGCGGTATAATTTGGGACGTTTGGGGAGAAAGCTGCGGCATAAATTGACCCTCATCAGTAGACTCTTGGACAACATCTGCCTTAGAGGAAACTGGCTCAGAAAAAATCTTATCCCTGTAAGTCAAAGTCCTTGCAATACATGAAGGACAGAAAGGGATTGGTGGTTCCACGTTGGCATCAAAACATAAAGAGCAGGTGACACTCTGCAAGTCCTTCTGATCCATGTTCACAATTTATCAAATGACTAACAAAATTTATAATAAGTATTTGCAAAAATGGTAATAGAAAACCGTTACTGTTTCTTTAAATTTAAAACGGTTTTGTTTCTATAATGCAGCCCGTCAGATTACCAAAAGTCCCCTCTGAACGGCTAATAGAAAATAAAATACCTCAGCGTCTGCTGAAGTGCTCCTACCTGACAGAAGATAGTTAGATGACCGCTTCTAACGATCCATTTTATCTGCTTTGCGAATGTCTCGTTTTCAGCAGTGAGCAGAAAATCACCAGTCTGCCCTAGCAACGCATGCCTTTTTCAACATGCGACCTCAGACCTGACCGGCTCCTCTAATGACGCTACAGTGGCACGCAACCAAACCGGAAGGACCACCCATCGTGGGCGTAACCGGAAGGACCACCCATCGTGGGCGTAATGGGACTTCTGATTAAACATAAATCTACTCAATTACAGAAGTTAAAGGACGAGATCTGTGCTTTGCAAAATGAAATGTATAAATACCAGGATGATGGAAAATATGCTAAGTTTGATACCATACTCCAGGAGACTATAGAAGCTACTAAGCAGAGTATTATGAACACTAAATATGTGAAGTACCAAAGAGATAGTAAAGACTATGCTAATAAAACTGTTTATATATGGCGTAGAAAGTTTAGGAGAGTTATGCGCACTGCACAGAATAGTGTTAATAAGATACAATCCTCTGATGATAAGACAAATCAGACTAAGAGTGATGCTACTGACTTAGGTAAATCACATCATAAGAGAAATAGGCGAAATAGAAAGAAGGTTAGTTTTGCCATGGATAGACAAGAATACACAGATGAGGAAGGTTCTGCTTCAGGTACTGATTTCTCTATCTCAGATGGCAGCTCAGCCTCTGACTGGGAAACCAGATCAGAAGATTTTGATGCTGGAGAACAGGAAGCATTAACTAATATAGAAACACAAATTGCTAGCACCAATGTAGAGAATGTGCAATCAAATTCAATAGAACTTAGTACCAGACCAAAAGATAAAAAGCAGGTAGTGGATTTTCAGGGGGACCCCAAGATCATAAAAGGAGGGGGTCGGCAAACGATTCTAAAAGATCAAAGAAAAATAGAGAAGAAACAAGAAAGATACACTCTGAGGGAAAACAAACACAATCGCAAATATGTTTAAACACAGTGATAAATATATCCAAGTACTGTCTAAGTGAGACCGAAGAAAGAGTTTTAAGTTATGGGCTCAGTTTCTGTCCATCAAAAGATTTCGGTCTCTTTCAGACAATCTTGGATATAAACAAATTTGTAAGGTCACTAACCCTAAAGAAACACTTTTACAAAGAAAAAGAAAATAGAGAGATTGTTGGAACCCATGTTAATACTATGGCTGGCAATGCAGCCAGTAGCATGAGTTTTCAAGATGTTTGTGCATATAAAGATCTAGAACAATTGTTAATGGAAGGAGAAAGTTTCACAGGAGATGAGAATTCACTAAATAAAAATAAAAATGTTGGTTATAAATGTAAGTCTAGCTTTTATCCCCTACAATCTAGGGGTAAGCAACTGGAGTTGTTTCAGAAAAGAGTGGTTGAGGATTTGACCAGGTTAAATGAATTTAAGACACACACTACTAACAACCTCACTAAAAAGGAAAGAGATGCACTAAGAGCCCTTGAACAAAATGAGAACATTGTTATTAAGAGAGCTGATAAAGGCAATAGTGTTGTTGTCTGTGACAAGGCATGGTATATAGGAGAAGCTAAGAGGCAATTGGAAGACACTAATGTCTATAAGAAGGTCTCCTTTAGTCCACGTTTTGATTTTCAAAGACAACTGCTTAAACTTCTCAATGAAGGCAGGAGATATGGCTTCATTGACAAGTCTACCTTTGATTATTTGTATATTGAACATCCTAGAACGGCTGTGTTCTATCACCTACCCAAGACACATAAAGGATTAAACGATATAAAGGGAAGACCGATTGTGTCCGGCAATGGTTCCCTATTGGAACATCTATCAGAATGGGTAGATGATATACTACAGCCGTATGTTCTTGGATTGAGCAGCTATACAAGAGACACCACTCATGTCCTAAATATCTTTGGAGAGCATGAGTGGTATGAGAATTATAGTTGGTTAACTATAGATGCTATTTCATTATATTCATCCATTCCACACACTATAGGCCTGCAAGCTGTACAATACTATTTGGATAGAGACACCAAAATGAATGATGATTTTAAACTATATGTGCTGAAGGTAATAGAATTTTTGCTTCAGCACAATAGTTTTTTCTTTGAAAATGATTACTTTGTGCAACAACAAGGGACGGCTATGGGGGCACGTTTTGCACCCTCATATGCGAACCTAGTAATGGGATGGCTTGAGGAAACATATATCTATAGTGACAACAACCCTTTTAGTAGGCATATAATTCTATATAAAAGGTTCATTGATGACCTTATATTGATATGGGAAGGTGATGAGATTGAGGCGGATATGTTTGTGAACTATCTTAACACTAACCATATGGGTTTAAAATTCACCAAAGAGTGGAATAGAGAGGAAATCAACTTTCTGGATATTGTATTAAAGGGAGAAATTGTCCATAGCTGTGTAAATACTACCTTATATCGAAAACCCATTGCTGGTAATGCCCTATTATATGCCACCAGTAGTCATCCCAGACATGTATTTAAAGGCATCATAAAAGGTCAGATGATGCGAGTAAGAAGAAATTGCTCTAGAGAAACAGACTATGCAAGGGAAAGTGAACATTTAGTTGAGCGTCTGACAGAAAGAGGTTATCAGAAAACGGAAGTTTTGAGAATCAAAAAAGAGGTTGATAACTATAAGAGGAAAGATCTACTACAAAATAAAAAAGTTCAGAAAGTGGACACAAGACCTATATTTATCACTAAATACTCTAATCAATATAATGACATTTGTGGTATTATAAAAAAATATCTCCCCATTTTATATGGAGACGATATATTGAAGGATATTATAAGTGATGGCTGTAAATTTGTTTATTCTAAGAATAGCACATTGGCTAATGTGCTATCGCCCAGCATGCTTAAAACTAAAAGGAATAGAGATGATAGCTCATGGTTAAAACACAGTGGCAGTTTTAAATGCGGCAGTAGTCGCTGTAAAGCATGTGAGTACCACAATGTTACAAGTACCTTTACATCACATGTGACAGGAGAAAGCTTTAATGTACAGGGATGTGTCAATTGCAGTTCTTGCTATGTGATTTACTTAGCTGAATGTACACTTTGTAAGGGTCAATACGTGGGTCTCACGACGCGTGATGTGAGAACACGCATTAGAGAACATCTAGGAGATATAAGAAATAAGGTACCCTGCTCAGAATTGAGCAGACACTTTATTTTTGAGCATAATCAATCTGTTACATCTTTCAGCTGGAACATCATTGAAGCTGTTAAAACCCCAAGTCGAGGAGGAGATAGATCACAAATCCTAGGTAGACAAGAGGTCTATTGGATATTTAAATTGAAGACGCAGGTCCCCATGGGGTATAATTCTGAATATGACCTTGTAAATTTTTGGGAGTAATAAAGTCATTAGAATCATATCCAGATATCCAGACAATTTATGTTGTTGTCTAATTGTATATATTTTTGATAGAATGTTTCAAGATAAGTTTCATAAATATTTGACAAATTGTCTATATATTCATTATATGTAGTTAATTTGAACTTAATGCTTTGATTCTTTAAATATATACTGAATTCATTTGTGATGATATATTTTGCACTGATTTTTGGGTCTCTCTATCCCCAAGCTCTGTATACATATGTGAAACAATTTGTTTGTTTAAATTACTTATATATAGGAATATTCTTGCAATGTTTTGAACACAGGACTATATATATTTTTTCAGTTTAATTGTGAACATACAAATTTAAAAGTTGTTTTTGTTCCTGAATTATTTCAAATGTTAATTTATAAATAAGTACTAATATGTAGGATAGCTGTCTGATATAACCTCTTCACAATTTGGCCTTATCCATATTCAAGCAGTCAGCGTGTAAGGAGTTAAGTCTAGCAGGTAGAATTAATTAACTAATTAACTATAGATCTATATAACAACTAAGTTTGTGGTCATAGGATATGGTCTATGAATACGGCAACAGCTAGCCGAAACGCGTTAGACCCTTTTCCATCACATTTTTAAAATGTTTTTCTATATTCTACGCCTGTTTTAATGGAACAATAAAGTATTCGTTTTTAGCTTACCTTTTTGGGACCGTTTTCTCTTTTTTTCTATTTCTGCAATTTTTAAGGGTTGTGAGGAGCCCTTATTCCTAGGTCCTGGTAAGCTGGTTTGAGCATTTGCCATCATACCCACCAATACAGCCAGAGAATAACGGAACAGTTACGGAGACCGGTGACCTGACGTCACTTCCGGAAGTAAGCCCTGCACCCGCGTTTGGGATTACCGGTGAAAGGATTGAGGTCGACGGTCGCACTCACTCTGTGGTCGCCGCCTCTGCCAGACCGAATGTAAGCCGCCCCAGGAGAATATACAGCAGCGCATCACAGATTCAAGGTAACGCTGAAAACTGAATATAAGGGGTTGTTCGTTTGCGGTGTGGCAGGTGAAGAGGGAAGTTCTGTCTGAAAACTTGTCCATTCAGTATCAGACTTAGATATCGGTCTCTATTGGCTATTTGTAGTATCTGTATGTTGTGAGTTTTTACGCTTTGCTGCTAGTGTGATCCTCCTTGCTTACTCTTTGTGTTTTTGTTCCTCACACACACGTTGCAGTAGTCGAATTACTCATTGGATAAAGTTGCAGATATGATGGCATTTTTCAAATTTAATTGAGATAAATGGTACATATCGGCTCAAACCTGTATATTGATTTACATAATTTATCTAAGTGACTTTATTCCTAATCGCTGTGCTGAGATGGAGGCTATAACTGATAAACATTATTATTCACTATGTACAGAGGATGATTGGGACTTAGACAATATTGAATTAGAAGATCTGACCAAAGTCTGCATTAAGAAAGCTAAACTTGGGGATTTGTTTGGCATGCTGGAGGACTATAAATTAAAAGAATTAAGACTACGTATGGATAACTGGACATTGACAAAATATATTAATAAAGGGATGATACCACGCGGTCTTAGGCTGCAAAAATTCCCTACATTTGAAACAGATAATCAGGAATTTATCATGGAATGGAATGACATTTTGACTGAGTGCTCCATTAGGTTAATGGGACTTCTGATTAAACATAAATCTACTCAATTACAGAAGTTAAAGGACGAGATCTGTGCTTTGCAAAATGAAATGTATAAATACCAGGATGATGGAAAATATGCTAAGTTTGATACCATACTCCAGGAGACTATAGAAGCTACTAAGCAGAGTATTATGAACACTAAATATGTGAAGTACCAAAGAGATAGTAAAGACTATGCTAATAAAACTGTTTATATATGGCGTAGAAAGTTTAGGAGAGTTATGCGCACTGCACAGAATAGTGTTAATAAGATACAATCCTCTGATGATAAGACAAATCAGACTAAGAGTGATGCTACTGACTTAGGTAAATCACATCATAAGAGAAATAGGCGAAATAGAAAGAAGGTTAGTTTTGCCATGGATAGACAAGAATACACAGATGAGGAAGGTTCTGCTTCAGGTACTGATTTCTCTATCTCAGATGGCAGCTCAGCCTCTGACTGGGAAACCAGATCAGAAGATTTTGATGCTGGAGAACAGGAAGCATTAACTAATATAGAAACACAAATTGCTAGCACCAATGTAGAGAATGTGCAATCAAATTCAATAGAACTTAGTACCAGACCAAAAGATAAAAAGCAGGTAGTGGATTTTCAGGGGGACCCCAAGATCATAAAAGGAGGGGGTCGGCAAACGATTCTAAAAGATCAAAGAAAAATAGAGAAGAAACAAGAAAGATACACTCTGAGGGAAAACAAACACAATCGCAAATATGTTTAAACACAGTGATAAATATATCCAAGTACTGTCTAAGTGAGACCGAAGAAAGAGTTTTAAGTTATGGGCTCAGTTTCTGTCCATCAAAAGATTTCGGTCTCTTTCAGACAATCTTGGATATAAACAAATTTGTAAGGTCACTAACCCTAAAGAAACACTTTTACAAAGAAAAAGAAAATAGAGAGATTGTTGGAACCCATGTTAATACTATGGCTGGCAATGCAGCCAGTAGCATGAGTTTTCAAGATGTTTGTGCATATAAAGATCTAGAACAATTGTTAATGGAAGGAGAAAGTTTCACAGGAGATGAGAATTCACTAAATAAAAATAAAAATGTTGGTTATAAATGTAAGTCTAGCTTTTATCCCCTACAATCTAGGGGTAAGCAACTGGAGTTGTTTCAGAAAAGAGTGGTTGAGGATTTGACCAGGTTAAATGAATTTAAGACACACACTACTAACAACCTCACTAAAAAGGAAAGAGATGCACTAAGAGCCCTTGAACAAAATGAGAACATTGTTATTAAGAGAGCTGATAAAGGCAATAGTGTTGTTGTCTGTGACAAGGCATGGTATATAGGAGAAGCTAAGAGGCAATTGGAAGACACTAATGTCTATAAGAAGGTCTCCTTTAGTCCACGTTTTGATTTTCAAAGACAACTGCTTAAACTTCTCAATGAAGGCAGGAGATATGGCTTCATTGACAAGTCTACCTTTGATTATTTGTATATTGAACATCCTAGAACGGCTGTGTTCTATCACCTACCCAAGACACATAAAGGATTAAACGATATAAAGGGAAGACCGATTGTGTCCGGCAATGGTTCCCTATTGGAACATCTATCAGAATGGGTAGATGATATACTACAGCCGTATGTTCTTGGATTGAGCAGCTATACAAGAGACACCACTCATGTCCTAAATATCTTTGGAGAGCATGAGTGGTATGAGAATTATAGTTGGTTAACTATAGATGCTATTTCATTATATTCATCCATTCCACACACTATAGGCCTGCAAGCTGTACAATACTATTTGGATAGAGACACCAAAATGAATGATGATTTTAAACTATATGTGCTGAAGGTAATAGAATTTTTGCTTCAGCACAATAGTTTTTTCTTTGAAAATGATTACTTTGTGCAACAACAAGGGACGGCTATGGGGGCACGTTTTGCACCCTCATATGCGAACCTAGTAATGGGATGGCTTGAGGAAACATATATCTATAGTGACAACAACCCTTTTAGTAGGCATATAATTCAATATAAAAGGTTCATTGATGACCTTATATTGATATGGGAAGGTGATGAGATTGAGGCGGATATGTTTGTGAACTATCTTAACACTAACCATATGGGTTTAAAATTCACCAAAGAGTGGAATAGAGAGGAAATCAACTTTCTGGATATTGTATTAAAGGGAGAAATTGTCCATAGCTGTGTAAATACTACCTTATATCGAAAACCCATTGCTGGTAATGCCCTATTATATGCCACCAGTAGTCATCCCAGACATGTATTTAAAGGCATCATAAAAGGTCAGATGATGCGAGTAAGAAGAAATTGCTCTAGAGAAACAGACTATGCAAGGGAAAGTGAACATTTAGTTGAGCGTCTGACAGAAAGAGGTTATCAGAAAACGGAAGTTTTGAGAATCAAAAAAGAGGTTGATAACTATAAGAGGAAAGATCTACTACAAAATAAAAAAGTTCAGAAAGTGGACACAAGACCTATATTTATCACTAAATACTCTAATCAATATAATGACATTTGTGGTATTATAAAAAAATATCTCCCCATTTTATATGGAGACGATATATTGAAGGATATTATAAGTGATGGCTGTAAATTTGTTTATTCTAAGAATAGCACATTGGCTAATGTGCTATCGCCCAGCATGCTTAAAACTAAAAGGAATAGAGATGATAGCTCATGGTTAAAACACAGTGGCAGTTTTAAATGCGGCAGTAGTCGCTGTAAAGCATGTGAGTACCACAATGTTACAAGTACCTTTACATCACATGTGACAGGAGAAAGCTTTAATGTACAGGGATGTGTCAATTGCAGTTCTTGCTATGTGATTTACTTAGCTGAATGTACACTTTGTAAGGGTCAATACGTGGGTCTCACGACGCGTGATGTGAGAACACGCATTAGAGAACATCTAGGAGATATAAGAAATAAGGTACCCTGCTCAGAATTGAGCAGACACTTTATTTTTGAGCATAATCAATCTGTTACATCTTTCAGCTGGAACATCATTGAAGCTGTTAAAACCCCAAGTCGAGGAGGAGATAGATCACAAATCCTAGGTAGACAAGAGGTCTATTGGATATTTAAATTGAAGACGCAGGTCCCCATGGGGTATAATTCTGAATATGACCTTGTAAATTTTTGGGAGTAATAAAGTCATTAGAATCATATCCAGATATCCAGACAATTTATGTTGTTGTCTAATTGTATATATTTTTGATAGAATGTTTCAAGATAAGTTTCATAAATATTTGACAAATTGTCTATATATTCATTATATGTAGTTAATTTGAACTTAATGCTTTGATTCTTTAAATATATACTGAATTCATTTGTGATGATATATTTTGCACTGATTTTTGGGTCTCTCTATCCCCAAGCTCTGTATACATATGTGAAACAATTTGTTTGTTTAAATTACTTATATATAGGAATATTCTTGCAATGTTTTGAACACAGGACTATATATATTTTTTCAGTTTAATTGTGAACATACAAATTTAAAAGTTGTTTTTGTTCCTGAATTATTTCAAATGTTAATTTATAAATAAGTACTAATATGTAGGATAGCTGTCTGATATAACCTCTTCACAATTTGGCCTTATCCATATTCAAGCAGTCAGCGTGTAAGGAGTTAAGTCTAGCAGGTAGAATTAATTAACTAATTAACTATAGATCTATATAACAACTAAGTTTGTGGTCATAGGATATGGTCTATGAATACGGCAACAGCTAGCCGAAACGCGTTAGACCCTTTTCCATCACATTTTTAAAATGTTTTTCTATATTCTACGCCTGTTTTAATGGAACAATAAAGTATTCGTTTTTAGCTTACCTTTTTGGGACCGTTTTCTCTTTTTTTCTATTTCTGTAACTAACCTATGCCATTCTCCACCGATAATCTAATGACGGCCAAACTTTAGTGAAACCACCAGAGCCATTAACAGTGCAAACTTACTCCAGCCCCAGTGCCTATAAAGTGCGGATAACACCGTAACACTGCCTCAATACCCTTACCTAATAAAGGATCTTAACGTCCCAACATAAAGGGCTATATTCCCACAGAGTCCCTTATGTTCAGCTGTGCCTTTCTTACTGTAATTAAACTCTGAGCTCCTTAGTCCCCAGAAACACAAGGCAGCACTTACCTTGACTTCTGCCTGGCAGCTCTCAGGTTTGAGAGGTCCTATCCCTCACATCGACCTGAGGAGAATACAAAGCTGAGTTAATGACCACCTCAGACTAAAGGATATAGGGCAGCATAAAATATGGGAGGTGCAGTGAGAATTATGTCCCACAAGTTCCCATTGCTCTAAAGCCACCAAAGCTCTTCTAAGAGATTGATATGGACTACAGCTACACCCTAGGATAAAGTAG
This sequence comes from Bombina bombina, assembly GCF_027579735.1. Lineage (NCBI taxonomy): Eukaryota > Metazoa > Chordata > Amphibia > Anura > Bombinatoridae > Bombina > Bombina bombina. The sequence goes on along the minus strand of NC_069499.1, from coordinate 110,523,522 downwards.
TACCATCCTGCACTACTTTAAAAATAATAAACTCTTGATTAAAGAATCTATACTAACACCTCACTTTACCTTTTCCTATCACTAACGTAGGCAAAGAGAATGACGGGAGTGGGAGGGAAGGGAGGAGCTATTTAACAGCTCTGCTGTGGTGCTCTTTGCCTCCTCCTGCTGACCAGGAGGTGAATATCCCATTAGTAATTAAGATTATCCATGGACTCATCGTGTCTTAAAAACGAAATTAAAACTTTCCACTGCAAACCCAAGGAATGTGAAACATTACCGATGTATAGGTAGTCATTTTTCAGATTAACCTAGTTCTAGAGCAGGTATGAATGAATAAAGAGACTCTGTTTTGAAATGAGTAACCCTCATGAACATAAAGGGACAGTGTACAGCAATTTTCATATAACTGCATGTAACAGATACTACTATAAAAGAAGAATATGCACAGATACTGATCTGAAAATCCAGTATAAAACCTTTTAAAAACTTACTTAGAAGCTCCATTAGCTCTGTTAATGAGGTTAGGCTGAGACACCCAGTGAAAAGGGGCTTGGAAAGCAGAAAGAGCAGACATTTCCCCCTCCTCCCTTATCTGCATATGAAAAGACAGAAGACCTGGGTCTACATCTGATACTTTGGGGCTTGCTTAGGAGTCTGAATATCTGCACAATGTTATTAAAAATAAGTAAAACTATACATTGTTACAAAAACACTACCAGATAGGCTGTATAAATGGATAATCTACAAAACATTTCTGCAAAGAAAAATCTACTGTACAATGTCCCTTTTAAGAGCCAGGGTTGGATGAAAATGAACTTTATCCTTCAGGGCTAAAAAACAGATTGAAATAGAAGCCTTGGCCCTCTCTCTGAAGTGCAACCAACAATGGCGCAGAAAAAGGAGTCTGATCTGAGATTTAATGTGTGATACGACTGACATGGGTGGTGAGAGACAGAGGTTTAACTTAAAGTATTAATGATAATATTTTTTAAATTGAACCTTCTCACTGAATCTTGAAAGCTTACTGAACCCAAATTTTTTCTTTCTTAATTCAGATAGAGCATGCAATTATAAGCAACTTTCTAATTTATTCCTAGTATCAATTTTTCTTCGTTCTCTTGCTATCTTTATTTGAGAAATAAGACATCTAAGCTTTTTTTTGGTTCAGTACTCTGGACAGCATTTTTTTATTGGTGGATGAATTGATCCACAAATCAGCAAGGACAACCCAGGTTGTTCACCAAAAAACATAATTTATGTAAGAACTTACCTGATAAATTCCTTTCTTTCATATTAGCAAGAGTCCATGAGCTAGTGACGTATGGGATATACATTCCTACCAGGAGGGGCAAAGTTTCCCAAACCTTAAAATGCCTATAAATACACCCCTCACCACATCCACAATTCAGTTTAACGAATAGCCAAGAAGTGGGGTGAAAAAGGAGCGAAAGCATCAAAAAATAAGGAATTGGAATAATTGTGCTTTATACAAAAAATAATAACCACCACAAAAAGGGTGGGCCTCATGGACTCTTGCTAAAATGAAAGAAAGGAATTTATCCGGTAAGTTCTTACATAAATTATGTTTTCTTTCATGTAATTAGCAAGAGTCCATGAGCTAGTGACATATGGGATAGCAGATACCCAAGATGTGGAACTTTCACGCAAGAGTCACTAGAGAGGGAGGGATAAAATAAAGACAGCCAATTCCGCTGAAAAAAATAATCCACAACCCAAATGAAAAAGTTTTAATCTTATAATGAAAAAAACTGAAATTATAAGCAGACGAATCAAACAGAAACAGCTGCCTGAAGTACTTTTCTACCAAAAACTGCTTCAGAAGAAGAAAACACATCAAAATGGTAGAATTTACTAAAAGTATGCAAAGAAGACCAAGTTGATGCTTTGCAAATCTGATCAACAGAAGCTTCATTCCTAAAAGCCCAGGAAGTCGAAACTGACCTAGTAGAATGAGCCGTAATTCTTTGAGACGGGGACTTACCCGACTCCACATAAGCATGATGAATCAAAGACTTTTACCAAGACGCCAAAGAAATGGCAGAAGCCTTCTGACCTTTCCTGCAACCAGAAAAGATAACAAATAGACTAGAAGTCTTTCTAAAATCTTTAGTAGCTTCATAATATTTTAAAGCTATAACTACATCCAAAGAGTGTAACGACCTTTCCTTAGAATTCTTAGGATTAGGACACATTGAAGGGACAACAATTTCTCTACTAATGTTGTTAGAATTCACAACCTTAGGCAAAAATTGAAATGAAGTCCGCAACACCGCCTTATCCTGATGAAAAATCAGAAAAGGAGATTCACAAGAAAGAGCAAATAACTCAGAAACTCTCCTAGCAGAAGAGATAGCCAAAAGGAACAATACTTGCCAGGAAAGTAATTTAATGTCCAGAGAATGCATAGGCTCAAACGGAGGAGCCTGTAAAGCTGACAAAACCAAATTAAGACTCCAAGGAGGAGAGATTGGCTTAATGACAGGTTTGATACGGACCAAAGCCTGTACAAAACAACGAATATCAGGAAGATGAGCAATCTTTCTGTGAAAAAGAACAGAAAGAGCAGAAATTTGTCCTTTCAAGGAATTTGCAGACAAACCTTTATCCAAACCATCCTGAAGAAATTGTAAAATTTTAGGAATTCTGAAAGAATGCCAGGAGATTTTATGAGAAGAACACCAAGAGATGTAAGTCTTCCAAACCCGATAATAAATCTTTCTAGAGACAGATTTTCGAGCCTGTAACATAGTATTAATCACTGAGTCAGAGAAACTTCTATGACTAAGAATTAAGCGTTCAATTTCCATACCTTCAAATTTAATGATTTGAGATCCTGATGGAAAAAAAGGACCTTGAGATAGAAGGTCTGGCCTTAACGGAAGTGTCCAAGGTTGGCAACTGGCCATCCGAACAAGATCCGCAAACCAAAACCTGTGAGGCCATGCTGGAGCCACCAGCAGTACACATGAGCGCTCCATTAGAATTTTGGAGATTACCTTCGGAAGAAGAACTAGAGGCGGAAAGATATAAGCAGGATGATAATTACAAGGAATTGACAACGCATCCACTGCTTCCGCCTGAGGATCCCGGGATCTGGATAGATACCTGGGAAGTTTCTTGTTCAGATGAGAGGCCATCAGATCTATTTCTGGAAGACCCCAGATTTGCACAATCTGTAGAAAAACCTCTTTCGCCCGGATGTAACATCTGGCGACTGAGATAATCCGCTTCCCAATTGACTACACCTGGGATGTGAACCGCAGAAATTAGACAGGAGCTGGATTCCGCCCATACAAGTATCCGAGATACTTCTTTCATTGCTTGAGGACTGTGAGTCCCACCTTGATGATTGACATATGCCACGGTTGTGACATTGTCTGTCTGAAAACAAATAAACGATTCTCTCTTCAGAAGAGGCCAGAACTGAAGAGCTCTGAAAATCGCACGGAGTTCCAAAATGTTGATTGGTAATCTCGCCTCCTGAGATTCTCAAACCCCCTGCGCCGTCAGAGATCCCCATACAGCTCCCCAACCTGAAAGACTCGCATCTGTTGAGATCACAGTCCAGGTTGGATGAACAAAAGAGGCCCCTTGAATCAAACGATGGTGATCCATCCACCAAGTTAGAGATGATCGAACATTGGGATTTAAGGAGATTATTTGTGATACCCTTGTATAATCCCTGCACCACTGGTTCAGCATACAAAGCTGAAGAGGTCGCATGTGAAATCGAGCAAAAGGAATCGCATCCGAAGCAGCAGTCATGAGACCTAAAATCTCCATGCATAATGCTACCGAAGGGAACAATTGAGACTGAAGGTTTTGACAGGCTGAAACCAATTTCAGACGTCTCTTTTCTGTCAGAGACAAAGTCATGGACACTGAATCTATTTGGAAACCTAAAAAGGTTACTCTTTTCTGAGGAATCAAATAACTTTTTGGTAAATTGATCCTCCAACCATGTCTTTGAAGAAACAACACAAGTTGATTTGTGTGAGATTCTGCAGAATGTAAAGACTGAGCAAGTACCAAGATATCGTCCAAATAAGGAAAAACCGCAATACCCTTTTCTCTGATTACAGAGAGAAGGGCACCTAGAACCTTCGAAAAGATCCTTGGCGCAGTTGCTAGACCAAATGGAAGAGCGATAAACTGGTAATGCTTGTCTAGAAAAGAGAATCTCAGAAACTGATAGTGATCTGAATGAATTGGAATATGCAGGTATGCATCCTGTAAGTCTATTGTAGACATATAATGCCCTTGCTGAACAAAAGGCAGAATAGTTCTTATAGTTACCATTTTGAATGTTGGTATCCTTATATAACAATTCAATATTTTTAGATCCAGAACTGGTCTGAAAGAATTCTCTTTCTTTGGCACAATGAATAGATTTGAATAAAACCCCAGACCCCGTTCCAGAACTGGAACTGGCATAATTACCCCAGCTAACTCTAGGTCTGAAACACATTTCAGAAATGCCTGAGCCTTCACTGGATTTACTGGAATGCGTGAGAGAAAAAATCTGCTCACAGGTGGCCTTACCTTGAAACCTATTCTGTACCCTTGTGAAACAATGTTCTGAATCGAAAGATTGTGAATCGAATTGATCCAAACATCTTTGAAAAATCGTAACCTGCCCCCGACCAGCTGCGCTGGAATGAGGGCCGCACCTTCATGCGGATTTAGGAGCAGGTTTTGACTTTCTGGAAGGTTTGGATTTATTCCAGACTGGATTAGGTTTCCAACCGGAAACCGTTCCTTTAGGAGAAGGGTCGGGCTTCTGCTCTTTATTTTGACGAAAGGAACGAAAACGATTAGCGGCCTTAAAATTACCTTTAGATTTTTTGCCCTGGGGCAAAAAGGCTCCCTTCCCTCCAGTAACAGTTGAAATTATAGAATCCAACTGAGAACCAAACAACTTATTACCTTGGAAAGAGAGAGAAAGCAAAGTTGACTTAGAAGTCATATCTACATTCCAAGATTTAAGCCACAAAGCTCTTCTGGCTAAAATAGCTTAAGACATATACCGGACATCAACTCTAATGATATCAAAAATGGCATCACAGACAAAGTTATTAGCATGTTGAAGAAGTTTAACAATGCTATATGCATTATGATCTGTCACTTGTTGCGCTAAAGCCTCCAACCAAAAAGTTGAAGCTGCAGCAACATCAGCCAAAGATATAGCAGGTCTGAGTAAATTACCTGAACATAAATAAGCTTTTCTTAAAAAAGATTCAATCTTCCTATCTAAAGGATATTTAAACAAAGTGCTATCTGCCGTAGGAATAGCAGTACGTTTAGCAAGGGTAGAGATAGCCCCATCGACTTTAGGGATTTTATCCCAAAACTCCAATCTATCAGATGGCACAGGGTACAATTTCTTAAACTTTGGAGAAGGAGTAAATTAAGTACCCAAACTATCCCATTCCCTAGCAATCACATCTGAGATAGCGTCAGGAACTGGAAAAACTTCCAGAATTAACACATGAGGCTTATAAACCAAATTTAAACGTTTAGCAGTTTTAGTATCAGGAGGACTGGATTCCTCCCTATCTAATGCAATCAAAACTTCTTTTAGTAATGAACGAATAAACTCCATTTTAAATAAATATGAGGACTTATCAGAATCAATATCTGTAGTAGAATCTTCTGAACCAGAAAAAACCTCATCAGAATCAGATAAGTCAAAATGATGACGGTCACCTAAAAATTCATCTGAAATGTGAGAAGTTTTGAAAGACCTTTTACGTTTACTGGAAGGAGGAATAACAGACAGAGCCTTCCTAATAGAATTAGAAACAAATTATTTTACATTAACAGGAACATCCTGAACATTAGATGTTGAAGGAACAACAACAGGTAAAGCATTATTACTAATGGAGACACAATCAGCATTGGAAAGTTTATCATGACAGCTTTCACAAACTACAGCTGGAGGAACAGTTTACAACATATGCACTTAACTTTGGTAGAACCAGCATTAGGCAGCGTCTGTCCATTAGTGGATTGAGATCCAGGGTCAGGGTGAGACATCTTGCAATATGTAATAGAAAAAAACAACATATAAAGCAAAATTATCAAATTCCTTAAATGACAGTTTCAGGAATGGGAAAGAATGCAAAATAATAAGCTTCTAGCAACCAGAAGCAATGAAGAGAAATGTCTAAATAATGTGAGTAAAAAAGACGCCCACATTTTTTTTGCGCAAAAAAATGTCTGAATACGCATGCGTTACAGAATACAACTTTCGGTGAAAATTACCACGCCGGAAGTGACAAAATTTTTAGCGCCAAAAAAGACAAAATAAAAAGAAACATTTCCCGCCCCCGCGAGCTTAACAGCACGCAGGAAAAATGGCCAAATGAAAATTTTTCAAGGTAAGAAAAAATAATTAAAAGCATTATCCCAATAATGAAACTGACAGTTTGAAAATAAGGAATACCGTTTATCCTGAATCAAGGCAAATATAAGTTTATAGACATATATTTAGAACTTTACATATAAAGTGCCCAACCATAGCTTAGAGTGTCGCATATAGCAGATAGCCAAACCAGTACTGAAACGAGAATCAGTAGAGGTAATGGTATATAAGAGTATATCGTTGATCTGAAAAGGGAGGTAGGAGAAGAAATCTCTACAACCGATAACAGAGAGCCTATGAAATAGATCCCCTAGAGGTAGACCATTGTTCTCAAATAGGCAATACTCTCTTCACATCCCTCTGACATTCGCTGCACTCTGAGAGGAAAACCGGGCTTCAACCTGTTGCGAAGCGCATATCAACGTAGAATATAAGCACAAACTTACTTCACCACCTCCACGGGAGGCAAAGTTTGTAAAACTGAATTGTGGGTGTGGTGAGGGGTGTATTTATAGGCATTTTAAGGTTTGGGAAACTTTGCCCCTCCTGGTAGGAATGTATATCCCATACGTCACTAGCTCATGGACTCTTGCTAATTACATGAAAGAAATGTGCCGGCATCTAAACTTACATTCTTGCATTTCAAATAAAGATACCAAGATAATAAAGAAAATTTGATAATATGAGTTAATTAGAAAGTTGCTTAAAATTCCATGCTCTATCTGAATCATGAAAGAAAAAAATTGGGTTCAGTGTCCCTTTAATTGTACATGTCCTTAAAGGGACACTGAACCCAAATGTTTTCTTTTATGGTTCAGATAGAGCAAGCAAATTTAAGCAACTTTCTAATTTACTCCTATTAACAATTTTTCTTCATTCTCTTGCTATCTTTATTTGAAAAGCAAGAATGTAAGTTTTAAAGCCGGCCCATTTTTGGTTCACAACCTGGGTTGTCCTTGCTGATTGGACAGCACCAATGGATAAGTGCTGTCCAGGGGCTGAACCAAAAATTGTCTGGCTCCTTAGCTTAGATGTCTTCTTTTTCAAATAAAGATAGCAAGAGAACAAAGAAAAATTGATAATAGGAGTAAATTAGTAAGTTGCTTAAAATTGCATACTCTGTCTGAATCATAAAAGAAAAAAAATAGGTTTAGTGTCCCTTTAACCAAAACAGGGATAAACAAATATGGTAGCGAGTTAAATAAAAAGGATGTACACAGAATAATGATAGAAAACAAGATACTGCATCAAATATTTATTTCCATGGCAAAAATATACTATGTTCATTTTGCATAAAATATCACATATATTACATATTTGGTAACACAAGCACATACACTTACAGTTTCCATTTTACAAGTGTAAGAGCTGCTCTAATTTTACAAAATTATACATTCTGTATAGGAGCTGGACTCCATACTATGTCATTCAAGCATACAATCCTATGGAATATGTTGCATTACAGACTTTAGTCTAAGCCAAAATTGACCAAAACAATCTAATTACATTCTAAATGTTCTCATTTACATATTGAATGAATTAGTGTCTCCAAAGTTCAAGTTAAAGGGACATGTTACCATAAGGTTTCAACTCAGCAGTGTAACTGCAATGTGAGCGGATACCATTCATTTGTTCTTTGTATTTTCATCTTTATACTTTACACAAAAAAACAGCCGCTTTACAAACAAACAAACAAAAACCAGTCCATTAGCATAATGTACTGGGATTTTGCCATCGTTTTGTGGGATTTCACAGTAAACCTCCCTTCACATGACAGGTTCTGAACAAGCATTCAGATTGGATGTTTAAAGTCCCTCTACAATGGGATGTGGCTACAGAAGAAATGTTGTGGTAAAAAAAAAAAATCTTCCTTTTCTGCACAGTAAGATTAATATCATAGTTTCCTGAATATGGGTAACATGTCCTTTTAAAGAAGAAAACATAATTTATGTAAGAACTTACCCGATAAATTAATTTCTTTTATGGTGGCGAGAGTCCACAAGCTGTTACGGATGGGATATACATTACTCCTGTTAGGGATGTATATCCCCCCATCAGTAACAGCTCGTGGACTCTCGCCACCTATATGAAAGAAATAGGCAAGCTGAAAACCTCAGTGTCTCTTGGGGCCTGTGTCTAAATTCTGTATCTCTCAATTCACTTTAAATCTAAAGCCTGAATACATAGAACTTTTATACCACTTGTATACTCTCTCACACATACCATTACCATCATGATCATTGAATTACAGCCATCTACTACACTTTACTGGCACATTCACATCACTTTAATTCCAACAAAAACATCAGAAGATCTCAAGGAAGCTAGTTTAGATTGCTGTGTCCTACGGATACTTTGACAACGTGAACATCAGGTGTACTTTAAAGACATTATAGCTCTGTAACAGTTTTTTTTATACTCATCTGCTATAACAGGGACCATATTAAATATTGAACGTTTTAGGAAATATGTAAATAAATCTTAACTGTAATTATTTCATTTTTATGGTATATTTTCCATTACAGCATGCACTAAATCTAAGGGTGATCAAACTTGGCCCATACATTTCCCATGATGCACCATTTGCCTACTTCTATAACGTCTTCCTGTAGCGGGCATCTGAAGGTGTCAAAGTGTTGACTCCCCTGTATGCAAACATGGAAAATGACATGCAACTTTTAGGGTGACCATATTTCCGCTTTAAGAAGGGACACGTATGAAAAATACATATGTCTGGGCTGTTTTCAGGGCTGCTTAAAGAAATGTTTTATATAAGAACCCTGACATATGTATTTTTCATGTGTCCCATTTTTAAAGCGGCAATATGGTCACCCTAAACTTAGCGCACAATTACAAATGTAACTTCTCAGAATATATTTGTTTTGGTTAGTAGAATGTTAAATGTTCTAAAATTAAAGGTTAAATTCCCAAGAGTAACTGCTCTTAAATACTCATATAGATGTGTGCAGAAACAAATGCATGTCCCATACCATTCCATTTGCTTAATTCTTGTTAGTAAACCTAAAAGAAAGTAAATCAGAAGCTTAGCGACCCATTTTATTTGGAAATTGCTAAATCATGGACATGAATTATTAGCCATTACACTACTAATTTGCTCTGTAATTGTTTGCTGAACAGATTAGTGAAGAATTGCCTTCATAATGACCAAAGCTTTTGTGATGTTTTTGTAGAGTTTGTGTGGCCTAAAAGAATATTATTGTAACTAGTGAATATTATAGTGAATTGTGAATTTTAAAAACTGAAATTTCTAAGGGAACTTGTAGACCAGGATTCTCAAATATGTCAATAACTCGGTAAAATGAGGACGTGCTGATTTGTTTCTATACTGAGAAAAGTACTGGTCTATTTCGGGTCTAATATGGATCAGTTTATCTCTCTTTGGCATATGTTGGAATTCTTAGTGATTCTTTTTATTATATTTACTCCTAAGCAGCTAAAATGGGACATGCAACTGAAAATATTTATTTCAAGGTTCAGGCAGAGAGCACAATTTAAAAAAAAAAAAAAAGGTTCAGATTTGCTTCATTCTCTTGCTATCCTTTGTTGAAGGTAGCAGGAATGTGCTACTGCAAGCTAACTGAATACACGTGGAGAGCCACTGCCAAAAGAGGCATATGTGCAGCCACCAATAACAAGCTAGCTCACGAGTAGTGCATTGCTGTGCCTAAGCCTACACAGGTATACTTTGCAGCAAAGAATACCAAGAGAACAAAGTAAATAAGAGAATAAAAGAAAATTAGAAAGTTGTTTAAACCGTAATGCCCTATCTGAATCCCAAAAGAAAAAAACAGACTTTACTTTCTCATTAATAATGATAGTCAAGCTTGAAGCAACATTGACATGTAGGACCTGTGCAGGTTTATTTAATTTATCAAGACAGCTTGATAAGGCTCAAACTTCCAAACTATTTGCAAACTAAAGTGTCAAGGTTTGACCCAAACATTATCCTCCATTCTAGTGCCTGAGAACAGCCTTAGAGCCTACACCTGCTGCATATGGTCTCATATTTGACTTCTATCCCAAAAATACTTCTCCCTCTGTTGATCTGCCATTTCCATCATTTTTATGTTGTAGCATAGCCACATCCAATCTAAGTGACTTGTCACATTCTGCTGAATCTGCTTAATGCAGAAAGTTTTCAAAATAATCAGAACATTTGAACATATTCTGTTTCCTTCCATTCAGTTCAGATAATCGCGCCATCCTCATATGTGGCAAAGAAATGGTTAGTAACCATGGTTACTGATCAGCTGATTATTTCCCCTGTGCTCTAGTACAGCTATTATGAAACCTGGCCTGTTAGGGGTATTTGAGGACCGCGAATGAGAAACACTGTTCTACACAGTCATTGGTCACACGCTCTAGTGTTCCGTTTTTAACTATTCTTAATTGGTCTCAGCACAGAAGAAAATCTAGATAACAACATCGCAGTGTCTATCGCTTTCCACTTATTTATTTTTTTATATTCAAACAAATATATATTTTTGTTAATGCATCTAAATATTATTCTCAAGCTAATCTTTGAAAAGATCGTTCTGCTTAGCATTTAGTCTTTAATGTTCCTTTAATTCCTCTTCCCAGACTTTCTATATAATAAACACAATCATGTAAATTCTATTTTACACCATTGTTTTATGAGATACAAAGGAATATAACATATCTATCCAGAGCAGTGTTTATTCTTTGCACAGGCCGAATAACACAGTAATGCTGCAATGCTGCAAAAATTGTACAGAAAAAATAGCATTTTTTATTTTAATTAAGCGATTAACTTTTTAAGGAATAAAAAGTATAGATATGCTTAGAAAACCCTCTGTTTAGAACAGGAAGAGCCTATTTCCTTTCACGTAAATTAATGTAGTGGCAGATCATAAGGAAAGATTATTTTGTAATGGAAAATTGCAGGCATTGTGGGCCAGAACAAAATGGACAAATATATCCAGATTTCAGACACTTTTGAAATATAAATGTAATAAGTTATTTGTAATTTTCTGATATTGTGCTATATTTTGCTACTAAAATGCCATATTTTGTATTCCTGACATCTTAAAAAGGTTATATCACTAGTTCATATACAACATGGGCTGCTGCTCTCTTCAGGAGCTAATGGGTTAAAAATAAGGACATTCTTGTAAAACTTACTTGTGTATCTTTCAGCAGACAGGTGTTAATAACATTCTATAATTATTTCAAACATCCTCATTCAGCCAGAAGTTGCACATTTTTATAGATCACATTCAGGATATATTACACATATACAACCTTCGTTTTTTTGGCACATGGATTTGTCTTTCTTGTATGATAAGAGGTTTTAACTGGTAATCTTACCTTAAATATCATTAACACACAACTGTCTAAAGTCACATACAAAAAAGAAATGCCAATATACATTTCACAGCTTTTTAAATTTATTCCTTCATATCTGGTTCTCTGTAAAGAAAGAAAAAAAAAACAATACTTTCCATAAATCTATTACAAACCATATATATATAGCTATTTTACAGATTGTCGCTGCTATATAATGCTTTTAATTTCAGCATATTGAAGGTACAGTTACAATGGAAGAAATGAAGTGACAGCAATTTGTACTGTAACATTTCTGACCAAAAATAATTACAATATAGTCGCTATCTCAATTTAAAACGTACATAATCTATGACTGTTTAAGAACATTGACACTGCAGCAAGTGTCCAAATTACAACCTGGCCTTATATTTGTTCTTGGTGTAGTAATATCACATTGTGTGATCAGTCAACGTGCATTTCGCCACTCACCAATATAATATCAGCTAATTTTGCAATCTTATATAATATCAATAGCAATATATACCAATATAATGGTCTATTAGCACCATTACATGTAAATCCGTTAAGCAGTTCATTATACTCAGTGTTTCAACAACATAAAATGCAAAATAACCCTCAAAGTGTAGGAAAAAAAGAACAGTTTAAGAACTGCAATGGCATAAAAATTACATTTAAGGGACAATGAAGAATTTTAAAAATGTATAAAAATGCAGTGAAATGGAACAGTTTCAAAGCTAGTGAAAGCAGTGAATCCACATAATCACAAAAGGCTGAGAGCACTGCTCTCAAATATCTAAATATGAGGAAGTAAAATGATAAAAAAAAAAAAAAGTTTTAAAATCAACTCATTCCTTGTATTGAAAGGAAAAACTTAGTATCCCATTGCAGGGATTAAAACACATAAGACATGACAAAATCACATGCTGTAACAAATTAGAACATCTAATTTAATTTTCCATTAAACCTTCCCTTTAAACACAATTACGTAAAACTACGGACATATAAAAACATAGAAATTGAGTGTTTGACATTGTTGCTAGACAATATGGGCAAGAATTATGACAGGGCGAATGCCCCGATCGGTTGCAGGCTCAATCATTTGAGCCTGCAACTCATTTATCAAGCGGTAGAAGGGGCAGTATTGCATGAGTGTTCCCTCGTGCAATGATAAATAAGGGGAACACATTCACCCCAAAATATGCGATACGATGCAAACAGGTTCACTGCATGGGAATCCTGTACTCTCCCAAATTGATAAATATTGCTCTATATATGACTTTACCATGAAGGACATGTGAAAGTAGATACACTGAATTGTATGGCTGATACATTGAATTTCCATGGAAACTAATTAATCATGCAGTTAAGTTCTACAGGTATTGAAGCCAAAATGCACTTTAAAAATCCAACTTACAGAGCAAGGATCTCCATAAATGAAGGCAAGAGACTAAGGGGTCGATTTAAAAGAACCTGCACGCCGTATTTGACAAGCAGCGGTCAGACGACCACTGCTTCCCTACCCTTTCACCACCTCTTAGGTGGCGAATTTCAATCTCCCTTGTCTCTTCCGAACAGGGAGATTGACAGCTGCTGCCCCCGCTTGATTGGCTGTGCGCGTGCAGGAGGCGGGATTGCACGCGAGCGCAAAATAGCGCTCCTGTGCAATGCTGAATTCCACCATGTGTATTCAGCCCGCCAGAGACTAGCTGCGGTGGACAGGGGCACGTATATGCGCCCCTGTCCGCTGCAGCTTGATAAATCGACTTCTAAATGGTATAAGGCAACATTTTGCGCTCTTCCCTACAAAAGGGAATAGTGTTTTTTTTTTAAATTACAAACCTTTAAGATGTAATTTAGTAAGAGATTATAAACCATTTATATATATAAATCATTTTCTATAAAAAAAAAAAAAATGTATGTCACTTCAAATTCAATACCATTTATACAAAAAGCGCATATTCATTTATTGTGTAAGGATTGTACAGTTAAAGGGACACTAAAGTCAAAATTACATTTTCATGATTCAGATAGAGCATGCAATTTTAAGCAACTTTCTAATTTACTCCTATTACCAAGTTTTCTTCCTTCTCTTGGTATCTTTATTCGAAAAGCAGGAATGTATGCATAGGAGCCAGCCCATCTTTTGTTCAGAACCTGGGTTGCACTTACTTATTGATCTCTAAATGTAGCCAACAATCAGCAAGTGCTAGCCAGGGTTCTGAACCAAAAATAGGCCAGCTCTTTAGCTTACATTCCTACTTTTTGAAATAAAGATGCCAAAAGCACGATGGGAAATTGATACTAGTAGTAAATTAGAAAGTTGCTTAAAATTGCATGCTCTTTTTGAATCATGAAATACAAATTTGGGTTTAATATCCCTTTAATGTGTCCTACAACTGTTAGTTAAATATTTTAAAAGATTTAATATCTCCCTTTAAAAATTGGGGCAGATTCTGTGGTACTGCAGTCAAGCTCATCCAAAAAATAAGAGCATATATTTTTTATTAAAAAATAAAATATAAAAAAACGCAAACACTACCATTACCTATCACTCCATCACATTCAACCTTCGTCTTACTGTGATCAGCTTGTTAGTAAAAACAAAATGTCAGATTAAAACGCTGTAGGGTTAAACATGTTTGCAACATTATAAATAAGAAAGCGAGAAAATAAAAATAAAAAGTGCTTTAAATGTCATTAGCATCATGTGTTTGATTTCAGCCAGTAAAATCAGAGCTTTATATATTAATACTGCTAAAATGTACTTTTTGTACAATTAACCCCTGTAGATATAAGCAGCAGCTATGGTTAACGGAGAACCCAGTCTCTTTTAATGGAGTCAGTTCTCCATATGTAGCATAACTTCTTGCAGCTTGTACTGCCCTCTACAGGTAGGAGATTGTATTTTTTTTTGTAAAGCGCACTAAGGCAATGCCCCACTCTGCGTTCCTGGATTTACAGAGATTGTGACCTCTCAGAGGTCAGCCTCCAGATTTACTAAAAAGTACATAGCCCTGTATGACCAATAAGACGTTGTCAATAGAGATTCAAAATGCACAAAGGCTTAGCACCTTTTAAAATGAACCTGGTTCCGTATGTCCACTGAAAAAGAATCTGATAAATTGCTCTGCAATTTAAACAATATTGCATACTGATCACACTGACTGACTCCTGCAGAATGCCAGCAGAACCCCTTTTAGGGAGGCAAGATGTTCTTGTTTTACAAATGAAGTCAGATCAGCCGCGAATTCTTCAAGAACTGAATCAGAACTTTGTATACAAAAGTGTACTGAGAAATTGTTTGCACCATCATCATTCTCTGTTGTCTCAGCATGTCTAGGACGCTAGGGATGTCCAGCATCTGCAATAAAAGAGGAGAGAAGTCAGACTCTGGTACTGGAACATGCAATGACTTGATTTACACCAGAGCTAATTTTAATGTGACTCTAAGGACAGGCATGCAGTCATAATATGTCTGGGCACTAAATTCTGAATGTTGCAACTGTATATAAAGCAAATGCTATTTTTTGTAAAGATAATCTTTAAAAAATCCACATTTAAAGGGACATTCAAGTGCAGAGAGAATATGATCCAATGTGTTAGAGCATTTTATTATTGCACTGTTACTTGCATATAACAAATATAGAAACATAGAATTTGATGGTAGATAAGAACCAAAAAGGCCCATCAAATCTATCCATATTACATGTTACTTTTTCCTTAGGATAGCCTTATGCATGTCCCAGGCATTTTTGAATTCCTTTACAGTCTTTGTGTTTACCACCTCAAAAAAAAGTTTATTCCATGAATCCACCACCCTTTCTGTAACAAAATGTTTCCTCAAATTTCTCCTGAATCTACTACCCTCTAACTTTAGATTGTGACCCCTTGTTTTGGCATTTATTTTTTGTGAAACATGCTTTCAGCTTCTATTTTATTAAGTCCCTTCATATATTTGAAGGTTTCTATCATGTCACCTCGTTCCCTTCTATCCTCTAAACTATACATATTTAGATCATAGAGTCTTTATTTGTATGTTTTATTTTTTAGACCATGTACCATTTTAGTAGCCCTCTTTTGGACAGCTTCTAGTTTATTTATATCTTTCTGAATATATGGTCTCCAGAACTGTACACAGTATTCCATATTTGGTCTAACTAATGATCTGTAAAGTGGCATAAGAACCTTGCTATTTCTGCTACTAAAACCTCTTCCAATGCAACCAAGTATTCAACTGGCCTTACTGGCTGCACTGCGGCATTGTGTACCAAATTTTAAATCATCTGAAATAATAATTCCCAAGCCCCTTTCTTCTTTAGTTACAGTCAGTAATGTACCATTGAGACTATAATTGGCCTTTGGGTTTTTGGATCCTATATGCATAATTTTGCTCTTGGTAATATTAAATTTCAGATCCCATTTATTTGACCAGTCCTCTAGTTTTTAATATCACTGTTCATTTGATCCACCCCTCCTGGGACATCTACCCTGTTACAACCAGTCAACACATTAGATTTGCATAATCAACAAATGCAAGATAACAAGACAATGCAATAGCACTTAGTCTGAACTTAAAATGAGTAGTAGATTTTTTATAACAAATTTCAAAGTTATGTCTATTTCCACTACCCTTGTACCATGTGATAGCAATCAGCCAATCACAAATGCATATATGTATAGTCTGTGAATTCTTGCACATGCTCAGTAGGATCTGGTGAGTCAAAAATTGTAAATATAAAAGACTGTGCCCATTTATTTTTATGGAAGTAAATTGGAAAGTTGTTTAAAATTGCATGCTGTATCTGAATCATGAAAATTTAATTTAACCTGAGTGTTCCTTTAAGCCCATACATAATTAAAATCAGCTTCAGAGCAGCTATGCACTACTGGGAACTTGCCTAACACCTTTTGGTAAACCAAGAATCAGCTAGCTCCCAGTATTGCATTGCTGCACATCTGCCTACCTAGATATGATTTCAACATACTATACCAAGAGAATGAATAAAATTTGATAACAGAAATAAGCTGAAAAGTGTCTTACAATTTATTGCTGCATCTACATTATGAAAGGTTAATGTTTCATGTCTCTTTAAAGAACAAACAGAACATAAATACACATTCCTAGCTACAGCGTGTAGTGAGTATTTTCGTTAAAGGGACATGAAACCCAAATTTTTTCTTTCGTTCATGATTCAGATAGAACATACATTTTTAAACAACTATTCAATTTACTTATATTATCAATCAATCACTTTTATTATTAATTTTGCTTCATTCTCTTGGTATCCCATATTGAAGGAACATCAATAACAAAGTATTAAAAGGGACATTAGACTATTTGAGATGGAAATGGTAAAATGGTAAATCGTATATATAAAAAACATAATTTATCTAAGAACTTACCTGATAAATTAATTTATTTCATAGTGGGAAGAGTCCATGAGCTAGTGACATATGGGAGATACATTCCTACCTGGAGAGGGCAAAGTTTCCCAAACCTCAAAATACACCTCCCACCTCACTCATACTTCAGTTTAACGTATAGCCAAGTAGTGAGGTGTAAAAAGGAGTAAGAAGCATACATGCTTTATACAAAAAAAATCATAACCACAAAAAATAGGGTGGGTCTCAAGGACTCTTGCCACTATGAAAGAAATGAATTTATCAGGTAAGTTCTTACATAAATTATGTTTTCTTTCATGTGGAAGTCCACGAGTCACTAGAGAGGAAGGGATAAAAAATAAAAACAACTATTTCAACTGAGAAATTAAATCCCAAACTATAATTAAGTTTTCTTAAATATTTAAAAAAAACTCAAATCAAATGCATGAGAATCAAGCTGAGACAACTGCCTGAAAAACCTTCCTACAAAGGCTGCTTCCAAAGAAGCAAACACATACAAAACGGTAAAATGAAAAAGTATGCAAAGTAGACCAGCTTGCTGCTTTGCAAAGTTGATCAACTGAAGCTTCATTCTTGAGAGCCCAATAAGTGGCAACTGATCTAGTAGAATGAGCTGTAATTCTCTAAGCCTTGCAAATCAAAAGTCTGAACCAAAAAAAAAAAGATAAATAACAGAGACTTTCTGACCTTCCCTGGAGACAGAAAAAATAACAAAAAGACTAGAAGTCTTTCTGAACATAATATTTCAAAGCTCTTTCTTACCACATCCAAAGAATGTAAAGACCCTACAAGAGAATTCTTTAAAATTAGGACACAAAGAAGGAACGACAATTTCCTTATTGATGTTGTTAGAATTTACAACTTTAGGCAAAAAAATTAAATGAAGTCAGCAAAACAGCTTTATCTTGATGGAAAAACAGATAAAGACACTCACAAGAGAGAGCAGACAATACAGAAACTGAGGATCCTTGGACCTGAAAAGGAATCTTGAAAACTTTTTGTTTAGACGAGATACCATCAGATCTATTTCTGGAAGACCCCACACGTGTACAAAAAGAAAAACACACATCTGGATGGAGAGCACTCCCCCGGATATAAAGTCTGACGGCTGTGATAATCCCCTTCAATTGTCTATACCTGAGATATGAATCGCAGAAATTAAAAAAGAATTGGATTCCGTCAAAGAAAGTATCCGAGATACTTCCTCCATAACTGAAGGATTGCGAGTCCCTCCTTGATGATTGACAAATGCCACCGTTGTGATATTGTCTGTTTAAAAAATAAATTAAAAAGTTGGCTCTACAAAAGAACCCACGCCTGAAGAGCCCTGAAAATATCATGGAGTTCGAAAATATTGATTGGTAACCTCGCCTCCTGAGGTTTCTAAACCCCTAGTGCTGTCAGAGACTGAAGATTTAGACAAACTAAAATTAACTTTATTCATCTCTAGTCTATCAGAGAAAGAATCATAGACACTAAATCTTATCTGGAAACCTAAAAAGGTGACCCCTTGTCTAAGGAATCAAGAAACACTATAGTAAATTGATCCTCCAACCATGTCTTGAGGAAACCACACTAGTTGTTTCAAGTGAGATTCTGCTGAATAAAAAGATTAAAGCTAGTACCAAATATCACCCAAATAAGGAAACACCGCAATACCCTGCTCTCTGAATACAGATAGAAAGGGCACCAAGAATCTTTGAAAAGAATCTATGAACTGCCGCTAGCCCAAAAGGACGAGCAACAAATTGGTAATGCTTATTTAAAAAAGAGAATCTCAGAAAACAATAGTGGTCTGAATGAATTGAAAATAAGCGTCCTGTAAAAGTCTATTGTGGACATGATGTAACCTTGCTAAACGGAAAGGCAGAATAGTCCCCATAGTCACGATCTTGAAAGTTGGGACTCTTACAAAATTATATAAAAATTTCAGATCCAGAATTGGTCTGAACGAATTTTTTCTTTAAGACAATGAATAGATTTGAATAGAAACCCAAACTCCGTTCCTGCAGAGGAACTGGAACCATCACCCCTGAAAACTCTAAATCTGAAACACAATTCAGAAAAACCTGAGCTTTCACATAGATTATTATAACATGGGGAAAAAAATCTTCCCATGGGAAGTTTTTATTCTGAAACCTATTCGATACCTCTGAATCCACTGATTTGAACAGAAACTGTCCAAATGTATTGAAATAAATTGAATCTGCCCCCCCCCCCAACAGTAGAACTGGTTAAAAAAAAAGCTACACCTTCATGCAGTCTTAGGGGCTCAAATTAGTTTAATTATAAGGCTTGGAATTATTCAAATCAGAGCCAGAGGCCTTAAGGGAATGAAAAAACAATTGAGAGCTTAAAAATTACCCTTAGATTTTTTAATTTGGGGCAGAAGAGACTCACTTTCCCCCATTAATAGAGGAGATAATAAAATCCAATAGAAAATACTAAAACATTACTATTATAAAATAATAAGATAGTAATATAAATGTAAACACCATATCAGAGATTTAAGCCATAAAACTTTTCTAGTAAAAATGGCTAAAAACAAGATTAATATCAATTAAAATTACATATTATATATATACAAAATATAGCACCATAAATGAAATGATTAGCACAGTGCTTTCCAAACTGTGTGTTGTGACACAGTGTGTCGGCGGTAGTGTGTAGGTGTGTCCCTGCTTGACTGCACGTGTAGTCTCCTCATTCGTCTCGTGACTGCATTTGTAGTCAGTGAGTGGGACAGCTGCTTCATGATGAAATGCAAGTGTCTTTATCTAATATTCCACCAAATATTCAGAAACTGTGTTCATCCCATTAACCTCATACATCCCATTAAAATAGTAGCTATTAGTATTAATAAACTTTTTTTTTTTTAATTCTTGCACATACTTATCTACTGTTTCTTGTAAATACATTTTGTTATTATATCATTTATGTATGTGTCCGTATCTCTTAAAACAAGTTAGTTTAACCTCCTGTTTGCTAGTACAACTGAATTACTGTGTCGCAAAATGATGTAGGTCTAAAAAGTGCGTCACCAACATGAAAAGTTTGGAAAGCTCTGGATTAGCATGTTGAAGTAAAAGAACAATGCTTAGACAAATCAAGATCTGATAACTAAACTGTCCAACCAAAAAGTTGAAACATCAGCAACATTAGCCAAAGAAATGACAGGTTAAAAATATATCCAATATGTAAATATGCTTCTCTTAACCCTTTAAAGTCACTAGGATGTTGTATTTCGTCCGAATTTTGCTGAACTTTAGCACAGAAGGACGAAATACGCCCAAACCGCTTGGCTTTCCTGAAGCCACTGGCGCTTCCCTGATGGAATTGCGGTCTGGAGGGCATGCCTAGCATCATAGGGATGCCCCCCTGGCGCGATCCCATCATTGAAATCTTGTGATCACTTGCACGATCGCAAGATTTCAATTTGTTTACATTGGAACAGTTGTTCCAATGTAGACAAGTTAACCCCGGCACAAAAGGGTTAAGATAGGAAACAAACTTCCTATCAAAAAGATCCTTAAAAGAAGAAATATCTTCCATAGGATAGAAGTACGTTCGGCAAGAGAAGAAATAGCCCCACCTTTAGGGACTTTTATCTAAAAACACTAAAATTAGCCATAGGTAAAGGATATAGCTCTTAAAACCTAGAAGGCAAAAAGAAGCACTATGTTTAGATTCCTTACTAAACATATGATAGATAGCATCTGGAATAAGAAAAACTTCAAGAGTTACTTCAGAAGCTTAAAAAAAAAAAGAAAAAAAAAAAAACGCTCGGATTTACTATTGAAACAAATAAAGGGGACTTTCATTCATGAAGTATAAGATACTTCATGTAGAAAGCTCCTTTATTTGATTCAATCGATTGCCGTTTTTACCTTGTACAGCAGCCCACAGCAAAAAAAAAATTGGGCTAAGAGGTGACGTTTTCACTTCTTAGCCAATAGCTGTGCGGTAAATCCGGCTCCCATGGGCGCAAAGCCGGATTTACCGCACGGCTATTGCTCGATTGAATCAAATAAAGGAGCTTTCTACATGAAGTATCTTATACTTCATGAATGAAAGTCCCCTTTATTTGTTTCAATAGTAAATCCTAGCGTTTGTAAAATGCTAGGATTTACTTTCACTTTAATATAACAAAAAAATTTGCGCCAAAAATGACGCAAATGCTGAGAAAAAAACTTTTGGTGCCAAGGTTAACAGGAAATTAAACGATTTGCGTCATAACACGCAACTTCGCAGCAAAAAAATTAGCATCAATAAAAACGCAAGAAATGACGTGACTCGCATGACAGCAAACGCAACCTTTGCGCCAAAAAAATTTGCACCAAGAATGACGCAATAAATAGAAGCATTTTGCTCCATCGCGAGTCTAATTTTCCCGCGAAAATTTGAAAAAACAAGACCGAAGTTACAACTAGCTGGAACCTCAGGTAAGAAAAAAAAAGTACTAAAATTCTCCCAAACATAATTTTCCATGCTGAAACTGTTAGACTGCAAAGGGAAATAAACATAGACCTGACTCATGGCAAACATATGCAATATATATTTTAAACTTTAAAAATATCAAGTGCCAAACATAGCTGACAGTGTCTTAACAAAAGATATATCCTTTACCTGAAGACACCCATCCTTATATAGCAGACAGCAAACCAGTACTGAAACATATCAGCAGAGCTAATGGTAGAGGAGTGTAATGTCGATCTGCAAAGGGAGGCAGAGATGAATTGCTGCGACTGAATTTACAGAGAGCCTTAGAATAGATTTCCCATAGGTGAAAACATGGCATCATTAGGCAAATACTCCCTTCACATCCCTCAGACAAATGCTGTACTTTATAAGGAACTGGGCTTCAAAATGCTTAGAAGCACCTTTCACATAAGAAATCAAGCACAACTTGCTTCACCATCCTCCAACGGAGGCAAAGTTTGTAAAACTGAAGTATGAGTGAGGTGGGAGGTGTATTTATAGGCATTTTGAGGTTTGGGAAACTTTACCCCCTCCAGGTAGGAATGTACATCCCATTCGTCACTAGCTCATGGACTCTTGCCACTTACATGCAATAAATAACTCTGCAATATACTATCATTATTTATTTTGTCCCCATTTTCTATAATTACGTTCTGAAATTGTGAGCTTTTTTTAGTTCCTGTTAGAAATGGAAGAGCAGAACACCGTTATATTCCACACAGCCATTGGCTGCACACTGTAATGATCTAATTAAAACTGTCCCTAATTGGCTACAGCAGAGAAGGTAACTTAAGTTACAACATGGCAGCTCCCATTGTTTTATATAAACTAAAAAACTTTACACTTATTTTGTCAATATTTAAACAACTAATAAAACTTTAAAAAATACATCTACATGTTATTCTCAGACCAATTTTTTCTTTGACTGCATCATTCTGTCTAGCATTTATTTAGTGTTTAATGTCCCTTTAAGATTATTTTTTCACTCCATCAGCACAAACGTGAATGTAATCTAAACCTATCCAGAAATTAAAAGTAGCACTCATCTTTCTTCATAAAAAGCCTTTCATGGAGGAGACAGACAGAACCATATACATTAAACAAGCAACTTTGCAGGTTTGTACATAAAATTCAAAGCCACTGTCAAAATGAAAATCAATTGTCCCAGTGTTCTCAACAGAAAATTTTGCAAGCTGGGTGGCATTATAAAGCAGCAGGGAGAGGGACGATATAATACTTTGCAATATTATAATATTATTTAAAGGGACATGAAACCCCAAAAATGTATTTCATGATTTAAGTAGAACAAACAATTTTTAAACAATTTTCCAGTTTACTTCTATTATCAAATTTACTTAATTCTCTTAGTTTTATTTGTTGAAGGAGCAACAATGCACTGCTGGTTTCTAAGTGAACACATGGGTGAGCCAATGACAATCAGTATATATATGCAGCGACCAATCAGCAGCTAGAACCTATGATCTTTGCTGCTTCTGAGTTTACCTAGATAAACCTTTCAGCAAAGAACAACAAGAGAAGGAAGCAAATTAAAGGGACAGTCTAGGCCAAAATAAACTTTCATGATTCAGATAGAGCATGTCATTTTAAACAATTTTCCAATTTACTTTTATCACCAATTTTGCTTTGTTCTCTTGGTATTCTTAGTTGAAAGCTTAACCTAGGAGGTTCATATGCTAATTTCTTAGATCTTGAAGCCCACCTCTTTCAGATTGCATTTTAACAGTTTTTCACCACTAGAGGGTGTTAGTTCACATATTTCATATAGATAACACTGTGCTCGTGCACGTGAAGTAATCTGTGAGCAGGCACTGATTGGCTAGACTGCAAGTCTGTCAAAAGAACTGAAAAAAGGGGCAGTTTGCAGAGGCTTAGATACAAGATAATCACAGAGGTTAAAAGTATATTATTATAACTGTGTTGGTTATGCAAAACTGGGAAATGGGTAATAAAGGGATTATCTATCTTTTAAAACAATAAAAATTGTGGTGTAGACTGTCCCTTTAAGTAATAGAAGTAAATTGGAAAGTTGTTTAAAACTGCATGCTCTGTCTAAATCATGAAAGAAAAAAAACAGAATTTATGTTTACCTGATAAATTTCTTTCTCCAACGGTGTGTCCGGTCCACGGCGTCATCCTTACTTGTGGGATATTCTCTTCCCCAACAGGAAATGGCAAAGAGCCCAGCAAAGCTGGTCACATGATCCCTCCTAGGCTCCGCCTACCCCAGTCATTCGACCGACGTTAAGGAGGAGTATTTGCATAGGAGAAACCATATGGTACCGTGGTGACTGTAGTTAAAGAAAATAAAATATCAGACCTGATTAAAAAAACCAGGGCGGGCCGTGGACCGGACACACCGTTGGAGAAAGAAATTTATCAGGTAAACATAAATTCTGTTTTCTCCAACATAGGTGTGTCCGGTCCACGGCGTCATCCTTACTTGTGGGAACCAATACCAAAGCTTTAGGACACGGATGAAGGGAGGGAGCAAATCAGGTCACCTAAATGGAAGGCACCACGGCTTGCAAAACCTTTCTCCCAAAAATAGCCTCAGAAGAAGCAAAAGTATCAAACTTGTAAAATTTGGTAAAAGTGTGCAGTGAAGACCAAGTCGCTGCCCTACATATCTGATCAACAGAAGCCTCGTTCTTGAAGGCCCATGTGGAAGCCACAGCCCTAGTGGAATGAGCTGTGATTCTTTCGGGAGGCTGCCGTCCGGCAGTCTCGTAAGCCAATCTGATGATGCTTTTAATCCAAAAAGAGAGAGAGGTAGAAGTTGCTTTTTGACCTCTCCTTTTACCTGAATAAACAACAAACAAGGAAGATGTTTGTCTAAAATCCTTTGTAGCATCTAAATAGAATTTTAGAGCGCGAACAACATCCAAATTGTGCAACAAACGTTCCTTCTTTGAAACTGGTTTTGGACACAGAGAAGGTACGATAATCTCCTGGTTAATGTTTTTGTTAGAAACAACTTTTGGAAGAAAACCAGGTTTAGTACGTAAAACCACCTTATCTGCATGGAACACCAGATAAGGAGGAGAACACTGCAGAGCAGATAATTCTGAGACTCTTCTAGCAGAAGAAATCGCAACTAAAAACAAAACTTTCCAAGATAATAACTTAATATCAACGGAATGTAAGGGTTCAAACGGAACCCCCTGAAGAACTGAAAGAACTAAATTGAGACTCCAAGGAGGAGTCAAAGGTTTGTAAACAGGCTTGATTCTAACCAGAGCCTGAACAAAGGCTTGAACATCTGGCACAGCTGCCAGCTTTTTGTGAAGTAATACCGACAAGGCAGAAATCTGTCCCTTCAGGGAACTTGCAGATAATCCTTTTTCCAATCCTTCTTGAAGGAAGGATAGAATCCTAGGAATCTTAACCTTGTCCCAAGGGAATCCTTTAGATTCACACCAACAGATATATTTTTTCCAAATTTTGTGGTAAATCTTTCTAGTCACAGGCTTTCTGGCCTGAACAAGAGTATCGATCACAGAATCTGAGAATCCTCGCTTCGATAAAATCAAGCGTTCAATCTCCAAGCAGTCAGCTGGAGTGAAACCAGATTCGGATGTTCGAACGGACCCTGAACAAGAAGGTCTCGTCTCAAAGGTAGCTTCCAAGGTGGAGCCGATGACATATTCACCAGATCTGCATACCAAGTCCTGCGTGGCCACGCAGGAGCTATCAAGATCACCGACGCCCTCTCCTGCTTGATCCTGGCTATCAGCCTGGGGATGAGAGGAAATGGCGGGAACACATAAGCTAGTTTGAAGGTCCAAGGTGCTACTAGTGCATCCACTAGAGCCGCCTTGGGATCCCTGGATCTGGCCCCGTAGCAAGGAACTTTGAAGTTCTGACGAGAGGCCATCAGATCCATGTCTGGAATGCCCCACAGGTGAGTGACTCGGGCAAAGATTTCCGGATGGAGTTCCCACTCCCCCGGATGCAATGTCTGACGACTCAGAAAATCCGCTTCCCAATTTTCCACTCCTGGGATGTGGATAGCAGACAGGTGGCAGGAGTGAGACTCCGCCCAAAGAATAATTTTGGTTACTTCTTCCATCGCTAGGGAACTCCTTGTTCCCCCCTGATGGTTGATGTACGCAACAGTCGTCATGTTGTCTGATTGAAACCGTATGAACCTGGTCCTCGCAAGCTGGGGCCAGGCCTGGAGCGCATTGAATATCGCTCTCAGTTCCAGAATATTTATCGGTAGAAGAGATTCTTCCCGAGACCAAAGACCCTGAGCTTTCAGGGATCCCCAGACCGCGCCCCAGCCTATCAGACTGGCGTCGGTCGTGACAATGACCCACTCTGGTCTGTGGAACATCATCCCTTGAGACAGATTGTCCAGGGACAGCCACCAACGGAGTGAGTCTCTGGTCCTCTGATTTACTTGTATCATCGGAGACAAGTCTGTATAGTCCCCATTCCACTGACTGAGCATGCACAGTTGTAATGGTCTTAGATGAATGCGCGCAAAAGGAACTATGTCCATCGCCGCCACCATCAACCCGATCACTTCCATGCACTGAGCTATGGAAGGAAGAGGAACGGAATGAAGTATCCGACAAGAGTCCAGAAGCTTTGTTTTTCTGGCCTCTGTTAGAAAGATCCTCATTTCTAAGGAGTCTATAATTGTTCCCAAGAAGGGAACCCTTGTTGACGGGGATAGAGAACTCTTTTCCACGTTCACTTTCCAGCCGTGAGATCTGAGAAAGGCCAGGACAATGTCCGTGTGAGCCTTTGCTTGAGGAAGGGACGACGCTTGAATCAGAATGTCGTCCAGGTAAGGTACTACTGCAATGCCCCTTGGTCTTAGCACCGCTAGAAGGGACCCTAGTACCTTTGTGAAAATCCTTGGAGCAGTGGCTAATCCGAAAGGAAGCGCCACGAACTGGTAATGTTTGTCCAGGAATGCAAACCTTAGGAACCGATGATGTTCCTTGTGGATAGGAATATGTAGATACGCATCCTTTAAATCCACCGTGGTCATAAATTGACCTTCCTGGATGGAAGGAAGGATAGTTCGAATGGTTTCCATCTTGAAACGATGGGACCTTGAGAAATTTGTTTAAGATCTTGAGATCTAGGATTGGTCTGAACGTTCCCTCTTTTTTGGGAACTATGAACAGATTGGAGTAGAACCCCATCCCTTGTTCTCTTAATGGAACAGGATGAATCACTCCCATTTTTAACAGGTCTTCTACACAATGTAAGAACGCCTGTCTTTTTATGTGGTCTGAAGACAACTGCGACTTGTGGAACCTCCCCCTTGGGGGAAGTCCCTTGAATTCCAGAAGATAACCCTGGGAGACTATTTCTAGCGCCCAAGGATCCAGAACATCTCTTGCCCAAGCCTGAGCGAAGAGAGAGAGTCTGCCCCCCACCAGATCCGGTCCCGGATCGGGGGCCAATATTTCATGCTGTCTTGGTAGCAGTGGCAGGTTTCTTTGCCTGCTTTCCCTTGTTCCAGCCTTGCATTGGTCTCCAAGCTGGCTTGGCCTGAGAAGTATTACCCTCTTGCTTAGAGGACGTAGCACCT
Organism: Bombina bombina; assembly: GCF_027579735.1. Taxonomy (NCBI): domain Eukaryota; kingdom Metazoa; phylum Chordata; class Amphibia; order Anura; family Bombinatoridae; genus Bombina; species Bombina bombina. The sequence goes on along the minus strand of NC_069499.1, from coordinate 110,496,352 downwards.
TGGGCTGGTCCGTTTTTACGAAAGGGACGAAAATTAGGTCTATTTTTTGCCTTGAAGGGCCGATCCTGAGGAAGGGCGTGGCCCTTACCCCCAGTGATAACAGATATAATCTCTTTCAAGTCAGGACCAAACAGCGTTTTCCCCTTGAAAGGAATGTTTAGTAGCTTGTTCTTGGAAGACGCATCAGCCGACCAAGATTTCAACCAAAGCGCTCTGCGCGCCACAATAGCAAACCCAGAGTTCTTAGCCGCTAACTTAGCCAATTGCAAAGAGGCGTCTAGAGTGAAAGAATTAGCCAATTTGAGAGCATTGATTCTGTCCATAATCTCCTCATAAGGAGGAGAGTCACTATCGAGCACCTTAAGCAGTTCATCAAACCAGAAATATGCGGCTGTAGTGACAGGGACAATGCATGAAATGGGTTGTAGAAGGTAACCCTGCTGAACAAACATCTTTTTAAGCAAACCTTCTAATTTTTTATCCATAGGATCTTTGAAAGCACAACTATCCTCTATGGGAATAGTGGTGCGTTTGTTTAAAGTAGAAACCGCTCCCTCGACCTTGGGGACTGACTGCCATAAGTCCTTTCTGGGGTCGACCATAGGAAACAATTTTTTAAATATGGGGGGAGGGACGAAAGGAATACCGGGCCTTTCCCATTCTTTATTAACAATGTCCGCCACCCGCTTGGGTATAGGAAAAGCTTCTGGGAGCCCCGGCACCTCTAGGAACTTGTCCATTTTACATAGTTTCTCTGGGATGACTAAATTTTCACAATCATCCAGAGTGGATAATACCTCCTTAAGCAAAATGCGGAGATGTTCCAATTTAAATTTAAATGTAATCACATCAGATTCAGCCTGCTGAGAAATGTTCCCTAAATCAGTAATTTCTCCCTCAGACAAAACCTCCCTGGCCCCCTCAAATTGGGTTAGGGGCCCTTCAGAGATATTAATATCAGCGTCGTCATGCTCTTCAGTAACTAAAACAGAGCATCCACGCTTACGCTGACAAGGGTTCATTTTGGCTAAAATGTTTTTGACAGAATTATCCATTACAGCCGTTAATTGTTGCATAGTAAGGAGTATTGGCGCGCTAGATGTACTAGGGGCCTCCTGAGTGGGCAAGACTCGTGTAGACGAAGGAGGGAATGATGCAGTACCATGCTTACTCCCCTCACTTGAGGAATCATCTTGGGCATCATTGTCATTATCACATAAATCACATTTATTTAAATGAATAGGAATTCTGGCTTCCCCACATTCAGAACACAGTCTATCTGGTAGTTCAGACATGTTAAACAGGCATAAACTTGATCAGAAAGTACAAAAAACGTTTTAAAATAAAACCGTTACTGTCACTTTAAATTTTAAACTGAACACACTTTATTACTGCAATTGCGAAAAAACATGAAGGAATTGTTCAAAATTCACCAAATTTTCACCACAGCGTCTTAAAGCCTTGAAAATATTGCACACCAATTTTGGAAGCTTTAACCCTTAAAATAACGGAACCGGAGCCGTTTTAAGCTTTAAACCCCTTTACAGTCCCTGGTATCTGCTTTGCTGAGACCCAACCAAACCCAAAGGGGAATACGATACCAAATGACGCCTTCAGAAGTCTTTTATGAGTATCAGAGCTCCTCTCACATGCGACTGCATGCCATGCCTCTCAAAAACAAGTGCGCAACACCGGCGCGAAAATGAGACTCTGCCTATGCTTTGGGAAAGCCCCTAAAGAATAAGGTGTCTAAAACAGTGCCTGCCGATATTATTAAATCAAAATACCCAGAATAAATGATTCCTCAAGGCTAAATAAGTGTTAATATCAATCGATTTAGCCCAAAAAAAGTCTACAGTTTAAATAAGCCCTTGTGAAGCCCTTATTTACAATCGTAATAAACATGGCTTACCGGATCCCATAGGGAAAATGACAGCTTCCAGCATTACATCGTCTTGTTAGAATGTGTCATACCTCAAGCAGCAAGAGACTGCAAACTGTTCCCCCAACTGAAGTTAATTGCTCTCAACAGTCCTGTGTGGAACAGCCATGGATTTTAGTTACGGTTGCTAAAATCATTTTCCTCATACAAACAGAATTCTTCATCTCTTTTCTGTTTCTGAGTAAATAGTACGTACCAGCACTATTTGAAAATAACAAACTCTTGATTGAATAATGAAAAACTACAGTTAAACACTAAAAAACTCTAAGCCATCTCCGTGGAGATGTTGCCTGTACAACGGCAAAGAGAATGACTGGGGTAGGCGGAGCCTAGGAGGGATCATGTGACCAGCTTTGCTGGGCTCTTTGCCATTTCCTGTTGGGGAAGAGAATATCCCACAAGTAAGGATGACGCCGTGGACCGGACACACCTATGTTGGAGAAATGTGTGTTTCATGTCCCTTTAAGTTATACAAAACACAAGTTTAACGTATCATTTAATATAAATTGATTTATAATTTGTTCAACAAACAGAGAAAACGTTTAATAATAGTTAATGTTAACATAATATTGGCTTAAGCCTGGTGGTCAGTCGATTCAGCTGGGTGGTGTGCCCATTAAATAGGTTCTGGGGAGAACACTGATTCCATTTATGAAATTCTTGATAGCAATGAACTTACCTAACTGTAACATAAAAAATGTTTACTAATTACAATTCAGTAAAAAAGACAGCCATATCTAACCTCGTTATGTTCCAGACACGCAATCATAACCTCAGATAAGAGTACTACCCCTGTGCGTCCGACCCCTGCACTGCAGTGAACAAGCACCGGGGGGTTTGGGCTGTTCGGGTCCGTTGAGCTGTTTGTATGACGGCGTACTGATTGGATCTCCTCTAGGTAAGCTGTGGAACAAGAAACAGTGTTTAAGACTAGAGTGATAATCTTATTTTCCTAGAGAAAGAAAGTTTGAGACATAAATTTCAGTTTTACACTGTGATACAATAGGTTGTTACTGTATTTTTGTTACTAGAACGCTGAAACTTTATGAAAAACAGAATTGTTAACTTACAAAGGAATCCTTTGGAGTCTTCAGGGTGGCCGTGCTCTGGCCAGTCTGTGTACTGTAGATGCCACACTGTCCTCTCCTGGCCTGTTAGGAGGTGCTTTATCTTCAGCCCAGTTGTAGCATAGCAGCCGGAATCAGTACGAAATCTGGTGGTGATCTTAAACCTCCCATAAGTCACTGTGTTGTGCCTTGAGCCAAGTCTAGGCCAGTAGCGATAACTTTTCTCTCGTCCACCCTCCTTTTTGTAAGAAGTGAAAGTTAGAAATCTCCTTGGCTAATTTTCTCTTAAACAAATAGCAATTCACCATATTCACAAAAAGATCCATTGTGCCTAAATTGAATCTTCTTAATATTATTCTTCCCCTTGACAGATCATAACTAGAAAGATGTTTTAAGATTTAGATAATAATTAAGGGGACAGTAAAGTCAAATTTAAACTCTCGATTTAAATAGTGCATGCAATTTAAACAACTTTCCAAATGTTTTTCTACTATCAAATATGCTTGGTTCTCTTTGTATCATTTGTTGAAAAGCATACCTAGGTATGCTCAGAAGCAGCAATGCACTACTGCAATCTAACAAGAGAATAAATTGTACACTCTGAATGAATAATGAAAGAAGACAAATTGTATTTCATGTCTCTAACTATTGTCTATAGCAACATTTCACAACACCCATGGTCAGGACTCACCAACTGAACAGATTTTCCAGATGTCAGAAGTACAGAGCAGGCAAATAATTGGCTGCTCAGAAATGATTATGAACCTGTTTGTAGTTTCTGATTAATGGAGTTGGGAAACTATATTCTAGCACGCGACCACTCAAGCTACAACCATATCCAGCCCTCAAAGTTATGTACTTAAATGATCATTAAATTCAGTAGATTTGCATAATAAACCATTACATGATAAACAGACAACGCAATAGCACTTAGTCTGCACTTCAAATTAGTAGTAGATTTTTTTTCTGTCAAATTTCAAAGTTATGCCCATTTCCACTCCCCCTGTATCATGTGATAGCTATCAGCCAATCACAAATGCATATACGTATATTCTGTGAATTCTTGCACATGCTCAGTAGGAGCTGGTGACTCAAAAAGTACAAATATAAAAAATGAAATTTATGCTTACCTGATAAATTTCTTTCTGGACATGGAGAGTCCACAACGTCATTCCAATTACTAGAGGGATATTCACTCCTGGCCAGCAGGAGGAGGCAAAAAGCAGCAAAGCTGTTAAGTGTCAATACCCTTACCCATAACCCCCAGTCATTCAGCTGAAGGGAAATGGAAAAAGAAGATAACACAAAGGTGTAGAGGTACCTGAGGTTTAGTAAAAAAAAATACTGTCTAATCTAAAGGGTGGGGTCATGGACTCTCCATGCCCGGAAAGAAAGAAATTTATCAGGTAAGCATACATTTTATTTTCTTTCCTAAGACATGGAGAGTCCACAATGTCATTCCAATTACCAGTGGAAACCAATACCCAAGCTAGATGATATGGGATGAATAGGGAGGGAGAACAAGACAGGCAGACCTAAACAGAAGGCACCACTGCTTGAAGAACCTTTCTCCCAAAAGAGGCCTCAGCCAAGGCAAAAGTATCAAATTTGGAAAAGTATGCAGAGAGGACCAAGTTGCAGCCTTGCAAGTCTGTTCCACAGAAGCTTCATTTTTGAAAGCCCAAAAAGACAGCCCTAGTGGAATGAGCTGTAATTCTCTCAGGAGGCTGCTGTCCAGCAGTCTCATAAGCAAAACGAATCATACTTCTGAACCAGAGGGAAAGAGAAGTAGCAGTAGCCTTCTGACCTTTACGCTTTGGAGAGAAACAAACAACCAGGGCAGAAGACTGGCGAAAATCCTTAGTAGCCTGTAGGTAGAGTCTTAGAGCACGCACAACATTCAAGTTATGCAACAGAGGTTCCTTATGTTAAAAAGGATTAGGACAGAGAGAAGGAACAACAATTTTCTGATTAATATTTCTATCCGAAACCACCTTAGGGAGAAACCCTAATTTAGTATGAAGGACCGCCTTATCTGCATGAAAAATAAGATAAGGGGAATCGCACTGCAAAGCCAAGAGTTCAGAAACTCTCCAAGAAGAAATAGCAACAAGAAACAAAACCTTCCAGGATAACAGGTTAATATCTATGGAGTGCATTTGCTCAAATGGGGCCTGCTGCAAAACTTTAAGAACAAGGTTAAAGGGCCATGATACCCACATTTTTACTTTCATGATTTAGAAAGATAATGCATTTTTAAACATCTTTCTAATATACTTCTATTATCTCATTTGTTTTATTCTCTTGATATTCTTTGCTGAAAAGCATATCTAGATATACTCAGTAGTTGCTGATTGGTTGCTGCACATAGAAGCCTCATGTAATTGGCTCACCCATGTGCATTGCTTTTTCTTCAAATAAGGATATCTAAAAAATGAAGCAAAATAAATATTATAAGTAAATTGTAATGTTGTTTAAATTTGTATGTTCCATCTGAAGCATGAAAGAAAGATTTTGGGTTTAGTGGCCCTTTAAGGCTCCAAGGAGGAGCAACAGGTTTAAACACTGGCCTGATTCTAACCAGGGCCTGACAAAAAGATTGAACATCTAGCACATCCGCCAGACGCTTATGAAAAAGAATAGATAGAGCAGAAATCTGACCCTTCAGAGAACTGACCGACAACCCTTTCTCCAGACCTTTATGGAGAAAAGACAAGATTCTAGAAATCCTGACCCTACTCCAAGAAGTAGCCCTTTGATTCACACCAATAAAGGTATTTGCGCCATAATTACTTTATGGTAAATTTTACGAGTAACAGGCTTGCAAGCCAGAATCATAGTATCAATGGCAGACTCAGAAAATCCACGCTTAGCCAGAACTAAGCGTTTAATCTCCAAGCAGTCATCTTCAGAGAAACGAGATTTGGATGGAGGAATGGACCCTGAGTTAGAAGTTCCTTCCTCAAAGGTAACCTCTAAGGTGGAAGAGATGACATCTTCACTAGGTCTGCATACCAGATCCTGCGAGGTCATGCAGGAGATATTAGAATTGCCAATGCTCTCTCCTCTTTGATATGAGCAATGACTTGTGGAAGGGGCGCAAACGGAGGAAACAGGTATGCTAGACAGAAATCCCAAAGAACCGCCAGAGCATCTATCAGAGCTGCTTGCGGATCTCTTGACCTTGAACCGTACCTTGGAAGCTTGGCGTTCTGCCGAGATGCCATCAAATGCAACTCCGGCATCCCACACTTGAGGGTTAACCTTGAGAACACCTCCGGATGGAGAGCCCACTCCCCGGGATGAAATGTCTGTCTGCTCAGGAAATCCGCCTCCCAGTTGTCCACTCCTGGAATGTGGATGGCTGATAGACAACAATTGTGAGCTTCCGCCCACTATATAATCCGTGCCACCTCCTTCATGGCTAAGGAACTCCGAGTTCCTCTCTGGTGGTTGATGTAAGCCACTGAGGTGATGTTGTCCGATTGGAACCTGATAAACCGAGCTAAGGACAATTGAGGCCAAACCATTAGGAGCATTGTAGATCACTCTCAACTCCAAGATGTTTATGGGGAGAGCAGACTCTGCCCGAGTCCATAGTCCCTGCACTTTTAACGAGTCCCAGACTGCTCCCCAGCTAGGCTGGCGTCCGTGGTCACGATCACCTAGGAGGGTGTCCGGAAGAATGTGCCCTGAGACAGATGATCCTGAGAAATCCACCAAGAGAGAGAGTCTCTTGTCAACTGATCCAGATCTATACTCAGATCTATGATCTCCGTTCCATTGTCTGAGCATGCATAACTGCAGAGCTCTCAAATGGAATTGAGCAAAAGGAATGATGTCAATGGAAGCGACCATCAGACCAATTACCTCCATACACTGAGCCACTGATGGCTGAACAGTAGACTGAAGAGAGAAGCAAAAGAAGGGAAGTTTTGATTTTCTGACCTCCGTCAGAAAAATCGTCAAACATATGGAATCTATGATTGTCCCCAAAAAGCAAACCCTTGTAGCTGGAACAAGGGAATTCTTCTCCAGATTCAGTTTCCAACTCTGTACGCGAATTTGCTTGTTGAAAAGATGGCGCCTGAACCAATATGTCATCCAGATAAGGTGCCACCACACTTCCCTGAGACCTGACAACTGCCAAGAGAGCCCCCAGAACCTTTGAGAGAATTCTGGGAGCTGTGGCAAGGCCAAAATGGAAGAGCAACAAACTGAAAGTGCTTGTCTTGAAAAGCTAATCTCAGGAACTGGTGCTCCTGTGGATGGGAACGTGAAGATAGGCATCCTTCAGGTCTATGGTCTTCATGAACTGACCTTCTTGGACCAAGGGAAGAATGGAACGGAATGGCTTCCATTTTGAAGGATGGAACCCTGAGAAACTTGTTGAGACACTTTAGGTCTAAAATGGGTCGAAAAGTTCCCTCTTTTTTGGGAACCACAGATTTGAATAAAATCCTAGACCCTGTTCTCTTACTGGAACTGGAACAATCACTCCCAATGAAGAGAGACCCTGAACACACCTTAAAAATGCCTCTCTTTTTACCTGATCCGCAGATAACCTTGAAAGGAGAAATCTGCCCTTGGGAGGATGAGATTTAAATTCTATTTTGTAACCCTAAGATACTATGTCCACAGCCCAAGGATCTGGGACATCTCGTATCCATGCTTGACAAAACAGGGAAAGTCTGCCCCCAACTTGATCCGATCCCAGACCGGGGGCAAACCCTTCATGCTGCCTTAGACTAAGCTGAGGGTATCTTTGATTGTTTCCCCTTGTTCCAAGACCTCCAAGCAGACTTGAACTGCTCCTGATTGGAAGATTAAGACTTTTGACCTTTGAAGTTATGAAAGGAACGAAAATTACTTTGACATCCTTTAGGTCTGTTGTTCTTGTCTTGTGGTAGAAAAGACCCTTTTCCACCAGTAATATCAGAAATTATTTCTGCCAGACCAGGCCCAAACAAGGTCTTACCCTTGTAAGGAAGCGCCAGGAGCTTAAACTTGGAGGTAACATCAGCTAACCAAGATTTAAGCCACAGGGCCCTACGGGCTAGAACAGTGAAGCCAGACATCTTGGCTCAGAGTCTAAAGATTTGCATGTTAACATCAGAGATAAAAAGAATTGGCTAATTTGAGAGCCTTAATCCTTTCTTGGATCTCCCTCCAAAATTAATTCAGACAAGGCATCGCACCAATAAGATGCTGCACTTGCTACTGTAGCAATACAAACTGCAGGTTGCCATTGAAGACCCTGATGAACATACATCTTCTTCAAATAAGCCTCCAGCTTTTTGTCCATGGGATCCTTAAAAGAACAGCTATCCTCGATAGGGATCGTAGATCTCTCAGCCAGAGTAGAAATAACCCCTTCTACTTTAGGCACCGTGCGCCATGAATCTTTAATGGAGTATCCCTGGCTTTTCCCATTCCTGTTACATGGTCTGAAACAGGAAATACTTCCACAGAGGAAGGAACATCATAGTATTTGTTAAGCTTACTAGATTTCTTAGGCTTGACAGCGAGAGATGAATCACAGTCATCCAAAGTAGCCAGTACCTCCTTCAGAATCAGGAATTATACTGTCCGAATCTGAGATTTCACCCTCAGAAGCTACCGATGTGTCCTCCTCATCAGACATATGAGGGAGAGAAACCTGTGTAGTAGCAGACAGAACAGATACCTTACACTCAGAAATATTCTCGTTTTTCGTCTTGCGCTTCCCTAATATGGGGAAAGCAGATAAAGCTGCCGATACCGCTGAATATATCTGTGCAGCAAAATCTGATGGCAAATAAAATCCTCCAGGAGGCTGAGAGGAATTGCAGGGCACTATGTGTGTATCAATTGAGGCTTGGGACGTTTGAGGAGAAAGCTGTGGCATTGCCTTAACAGCATCATCCTGAGAGACATGAGGCTTAGCAACATTTTAAAGTCTTTTCTAAACAAGAGGAACAAAATTGCATAGGTAAAACAATTCTGGCCTCAAGACACAATAAGCATTTATCCATAAGAGCAGACCCCTGTTCCATGTCCATGATAAAAAATAATGACCGGAAAATAAAAAGACGAGTTAAGTTTAATCGCTATCTGAAACAAAAAATAAAACGGTACCTCTACACCTCAGATTGACTAAGGTGCCCTACCTGACCCTTCGATCTCAAGAAATAGAAAAATAGCTGCACAATCGATCGATAAAGGATCCAACACTCAGAGGCAACTTAAAATGCTGCCGCTCCGCTCAGGAACTCAGCCGGATGAAGGGATGGGTCACGTGACCGGCAGAAAATAAAATGTGCAGCGAAATTAAAAGCACGCTTTTTTCAACTTAACTGCCGAGTACATTTAGACAAAGATGACAAAGCTAGATAACGATCTTGCCCATAATAAAATAACAGTCCCAAAGTTTAAAAACTTAAATAATGCTCACCTGATAATTTTATTTTCTTCTGATGGGAAGAGTCCACAGCTGCATTCATTACTTTTGGGAATTCAGAACCTGGCCACCAGGAGGTGGCAAAGACACCCCCAGCCAAAGATTTAAATACCTCCCCCACTTCCCTCATCCCCCAGGAACAGAAGGAGAAATATCAGGGTGAAAAAGGTACCAGAAGAACAAAGACTAAAATACGGCCGCCCCATAGGTAAAACACTGGCGGGGAGCTGTGGACTCTTCCCATCAGAAGAAAAGAAAATGATCAGCTAAGCATAATTTACGTTTTTCTTCTTAAACGGGAAGAGTCCACAGCTGCATTCATTACTTTTGGGAAAATACCCAAGCTATAGAGGACACTGAATGCAAGCAAAGGGCGGGTACAGAAGGCGGCCCCTTCGAAGGGCACCACAGCCTGAAATTACCCAATACCTGATAAAAAAAACTAACACTTAGAAACAAGGGGTTAAAAACCTAAAGGACCAAGTAACTGCCCATCAGTTAAACAACCTACAAGGCCGTGATAGAGACCACTCGGATTCCTAGAATCCATTAAGCACAAAAAAAACCAAGGAGCCAAATCCCGCAGGCTTTCTGATCATACAGAACTAACCCCCGACCCGAAGGAAGAGAACCTTCACCTACCCCCGAGGGGGAAAAAACGGAGGACCACAAGATATCGAAGGACCACCAACTAAGGTAAGAAAACCTCAAAACGACTAAAGCAAACACAAGATTGCTAAAAACAACCGACCAGGGAAATGAACTCCCTAGCAGGACAAGGACCCGGAATCAACTCCACACCTATGAAAAGGCAATCACAAGAAGAACCAGGGACTACCCTCAGATCCCTGACAACACCATACGACTGTACCATAGTCTAGCGGATACAACCGCTAAAACTAGACAAACATAGGTAGTATATAAAACCGAAGGAATTCTGAGAAATTCGGAGCCTGCAGACAAGGATTAGAAAGAAAAAAATTATATCCTATCAGAGAAAAAAAAAAGGCTATCCAGTGAAACACACAGCCACCTCTGAACAAGATCTCGCAAGCTCCAGCCTCAAGGCAGCAAAGCTAACCCTAAACCAACAACTCTCATCCAAGAAAAAAAACAGACCTTAGAAGAACATCCAACACCAGTAGCCCATGAAACCTGAGAAGGGATGAAACATTGTGAACCCCCACCGAAGACAGGAAACAGGATAGAATGCTGCCACAGCAGGATTCAAACTCCAAGCCTTCAGCTTCTAGGCAAGGGAGATATCCCCTATGCCACATAGACTTGCAGCAACTGGAAGTACACGGTCAAGGCTCAACAGAGCAGCCAGAGCCCCGGCCCCCACTCTGAGGTAACGGACCTAGTCCGAAAAGATTGACAACATCCGAATACAAAATTCTATGAACCACACCACATAGGAAAAAGGAGGGGCTGAAAGGGAACAAACCCATGGGAGAACAACTCTGACCATAAATCAATCTTGCTTTATTATCACAAAGCCAAGACAGAAATACTGTGTGCTCGGGATCCAGAACCCCTACACAACTACCTTCCAAAGAAGGACCACTCCCAACCAAGGGAGATAGGACACTGAATTACAGTGTCCCAGTACCAGATCCAGTCCCAAGACCTATTGCACGCAAGGAAGGGCAGAGCCCAGAGAAGGACCTCTGGGCTTCATGTATACTGTATTCTGCAAACCTCCCCGAAGGAGGGCAAACGCAAAGGAACCGCTTCCCCAGCCATAGGCATGGAGAAGAGATAAGAGAAATGGTAAAAAAAAACAATTGAAAAAAGACCAAATCAGCCATACCGACAACTCAGTTGAAACAAACAACCACAAGCCCACATCAAGGTGCAATAGCTGCCCCTGACAACAACTGTAAGATCCTGCCTGAGAGACAGCAAAACTAACCCTTAGACAGTTATCAAATCTCCCCTGAAAGGACATGCATATGTTCCAAAACCGAACCTCCCAGAACCGATCCAGATCCGGACTTTGAATCTCAGACATGGCCATAAGCCAGACCCCTAGATCCAAGACCGGTCGATGTTCTAACCCCTTGAGAAAACAACAAGTCACCTCATACGGAGGAGCGCACCCTAGGCAGTGCATCCCACATCCCAATGTCCCTGGACATTGGATGCTTGAAATAGATTCAGACCAATGAGCCTAGAGAGACATCTTAACAGGCCTACAAAGAGAGCAACCAGCACCCGGAGGAGTGATTGATTCCAGGACCCTCGGCTTGCAAACCCAGAGAGCTAGATCTCTTAGAGAGAATCAAAGGGGACCACAGGTTTACAAGGGACAGGCTCCAAAGAAGCCCTTATGATGAGAAGACGATAATATCTCCAAAGACCCTTACAGGATTAGTCTCCCGGAAAATCCTGTACCACACAGGAAAAACGGTAGGAGCCTTACAACTCCTGGCAGACAAGTCGACCAGGGGAAAATGCCGGGGGGAAAGCAAAAGGGACTAACCCCAATCCCTGCGCTCCCATATAAGAGCATACAACATACTAAAAAAAGGAAGTAATAAGGGCTTCCAGACACAGATAACCCGACCACCCAAGAAGGGAAAAAGTAGCCCCAACAACCTACGAGAGGTACTTGCGACTAGGTCACAAAAAACAGACATCCAGAAGATACCAAGAGTGAAAACGAAAATCGCCATCCGTTTGGTACCCCCGACACCCAGAGGTCATCCAAACCAATGGGAATGGATAAACTTAATTTCCAAGGCCAAAAGACCTCTCACGATGAGTCTCAGCAAACTCCTAGTCCGGAACCCACTCAACAATACGAATGGGAGGCAGATCTATGCAGTCCCTCCGATTTCTGGAAATGGAGAACAAACATCAAAGTGAACAACCAAGCACCCAACAGGGTAACCAGCACACCGGCACCACATGGGTGACATGAACCGTAAGGAGCTGTTGCTAGTGCCCAACCAGGACCCGCCTGGTACGGGAACACTCCTAAACCGCCCAAGAAAAATCGAAGCCCCTGAAGGGCGATAAACTATAATGGCATAGTTATGTTTATAAAGTACTGCGCAACTTCCGAGGAAGTGCCCATGTGACCTCAAAATTGCAGGTATCAGTTCCAGAGAAGAAACATTCCCAATATGGAAAGTATAACAGACATGAGCTTCGAAAAACAAATTAAACACATCCTATCTGGATCACCCGTGGGTGAAAGCCCAAGGAGAATGGGCACGCTAACAGGACCATTCTCCTAAGCTCAGAACTGGAACAGATACTTAAAGAAAAGAAAAACTGAGACGTCAAGGAGATTGGCTTCATCCCCATACGTCTAACCCAGTTTGCCATCCGGCACAGAAGACCGAGAATCCCTCAGCCCAGTAGGACCGGAATTCTACAGTACCGCCAAAACATACCTTAGTAGTACACAAAGATATTCCAGTCTATAACGGAAGGCAAAATCTTCCCCCGCCGGATCGATGGACGACCCCGTCCCCAAGGGAGGGGCCCCTGAAGCCTCAGAGGCCATCGCTTCCCCAAAAGGTCAAACAGACTCAGGCGATCTCAGGCTCGACGAACCCTGGTTAACAGAACACGGACAGTATCTTAAAAATACTTCTCTTGGGAGATATAAATGCGCCAGTGCCATAGATATGGCCATGTGGAACCGTGCCGTAACCTCTGGAGGAAACAAGCCGCCTTCCGGGGAAGGAGTAATGGCCACAGGGACACCTGCTTACGTAGCAAAAGAAGGTTCTGGGGTGGGCGCCTCAATTGACATGGAATCCTCAGGGGCGGATGGTTCAACGCACTCTACACTCCCTGAATCAGGGGAAGAGAGTACTCTAGCATGGCAATAGGAACATAACTGATGGGCATGGATAACCTGGGCCATTTTATACTCCTCACAAGACGTATACTCCGAGTCGGAGATGTCAGTCTCTAAAAAATCATAATCCTCCATAACTTTGAGATTGTAAATATGGACAAAAGCTAAACGGCACCTTACACCCCCAATGGCTGGGGCACTCACCACCTCCTGAGAACCAGACAACTAACGAACAGACTCTCGCTGTCGTCAATCGGTCAGAGTACGGAAATGGAATTACATGACCACATCCGGTCACGCGGCGCACCGTGTAAGCCAGCAAAAAAGGCGCGCCAGTCCAAAAGAACTGTGCAGTCTGATGATAAGGTCGTTATGTTCCGAATAGCCATGAGGCCAAGCATCACTACACATTAGCAGACATAATCATATAACAAACATGATTAAAGTCCCCCCTGTTCAATAACCCCCCACAGGAGATATTAACCCTTGAATACATTTTAAGAAAAAGGAGTCCCACTGACTTCTTTGGTTAACATTACATTCCCATATCGAAATAAAATGAAACTATCTTACCAGAATCTATGCCGTGGAACAGGAACACGGCCCTTCAAGTGTGACAGATAGTCTTTCATCCATGCTCTCATTGAAAAGCTGACAGGATTACTTAAAATTCCAGTCCCATTTCGAAGAGTACTACCCTCCATAAGAGACTAACTTTAATCTTCTGACACTTCTCTGCCAACCTCCTGTGACAAAAGGCAAAGAATGACTGGGGGATGAGGGAAGTGGGGGAGGTATTTAAGCCTTTGGCTGGGGTGTCTTTGCCTCCTCCTGGTGGCCAGGTTCTGAATTCCCAAAAGTAATGAATGCAGCTGTGGATTCTTCCCATTTAAGAAGAAAAGTCTTGCTGAAAAAAAAACAAAAAAACACATATAAACAGCCTCAGGGGAGACATCCCAAAAGCATATGGAAATTAACCCCTTAGTCTCACACATATACCAAGTGCCAAATAAAATCCTTCCTAAAGGATTAAATATGTCCCAATAATTACTGCAGAAAACTCTCTTCAGTGCAAGTCTCCAACACCTAGAAGACAAAAGTACTTACTTGCAATCTAGCTGTCCGGAAGGAAGACAGCTCACCAGGCGTGAAAGGACACATACTCCTTACAGAGACCTGTGGAAAAAGAAAGAACAGAGTAACCAACTCTGGCTTTCTGTGACTAGGGCAGCAAATATGTTAGGGGAAAAAGTAAGGACAACATCACCACTTCCTAACTGCTTAAAAGCCACTAATACTCTTACTCAAGAGATTGACGTGGACACAGCTAAACCCAAATCCTTGCTTGCAGGGTAAAGTACCCAAAAAGGAATCAATATCTTCAGACACCAAACTTCACCTCCTCCATTGACAGAGGCAAAGAGAAGGACTGGGGGTTATGGTTAAGGGAAGTGACACTTAACAGCTTTGCTGTGGTGCTCTTTGCCTCCTCCTGCTGGCAAGGAGTGAATATTCCACTAGTAATTGGAATGATGTTGTGAACTCTCCATGTCTTAGGAAAGAAAGACACATTCTGTTAATAGAAATAAATTTGAAAATTGTTTAAAATTGCTGCTCTATCTGAATCATGAAAGTTTAATTTTGACTTGAGTGCCCCTTTAAAATGATCTTTAAATTCAGTAGAGCTGCATAATACATAAATGCACAATAACAAGAAAAAGCAATAACACCTACTCTGACTTTTGTATACATTTCCTGCCCCCTGTATTATGTGACAGCCATCAGCCAATCACACACTCGTGTGTATACACTGACCTCTTGTACCTGCCCAGTAGGAGCTGGTGCTTTAGAAAATGTGTATATAAACAAACTGTGCACAGTCTGATATGGAAGTAAATTGGAAATTAGAAATTAGAAAGTTGCTTAAAATTGCATGCTCCATCTGAATCATGAAATAAATAAATTTGGGTTCAGTATCCCTTTAACTTAAATGTGAATATAATTTTAGTTTGAGGTATTACTTTTAGAGTAAGTGGTAGCATAATGTAATGTAGACCCCTGTTCATCCCAGCATTTGTGACTGGCCCTCTGAAGCTAAAACACCCTAAGACTTTTTTTTATTTACAAAGTTCTGAGGCATTAAAACATCACTTAGAAAGGCTGTCTGCGTTGCGCACACACAAAAATACATATCTGTAAATAAATAACTAAATAAAAGATAGGACTCACCTCTTCCAGTGTTACCATTGCAATAATGGCAACTCCCTGCTCCCAAACCATCTGCCAGAAATCCTGACATGTGCTCTGCAGTGGGCCCTGTGTCGCAATATAATCCCATTCAACTCCCCCAACCGTTACCTGGAGATAATAAAATAAATTTATAACGGTAAGTCCAGAGAGTAGTATTTTATTAACGCTCTCTCACTTTCTCTGTAGGACAACAGAATCTGAATACTACTGTTAGATCTTATTATATAATACACACGTGGCAACTTCAGGCTTGTTTTTGGATCATAGGGAAAATGGTGAAATACAATGAAATTTGGGTTCTTCTCACCTTAATGTGGGAAGCATTAATATAACCAGTGTTGTTTTCTTTTGTGGGAACCAGCTCCACTCTAGTGTCATCGTAAGGCAGCACATCCTGAAATCGGTTCCTTTCTGCATTCTCAGGAAGTCGAGCTATGGAGCATTCGTTGTCTGAGAGACGTTTCTTGTGGATTTGTTCATACTCTGTAAACACCATGCCCTGCTCCAGTCGGTGCTCCAAAAGCTTACACTAGAAAGCAAGGGGACAGACATCAGAACCCAGCTCAGTGGATATTAACCCAAAATTCATAACATTATAATTACTTATCCCAATACTCAAACTAATCACTTCCTTTTTATGACAATACACCACTGTAACAACTCTTCTTATTGCACATTTATGTCCCTTTATTGTAAGGAACATGAAACCCAATATTGTTTTTTACATGATTCAGAAAGAGCATATGAATTTAAACAATTTCCCAATTTACTTCTATTATCAAATTCGTTCTTATCTTGGTTTCCTTTGTTGAAGGAGTAGCAATGCACTACTGGGAGCTAGCTGAACATATAAGTTGAGCCAATGACTAGATTTGCATATCTGCAGCCACCAATCACCAGCTAACTCCAATTATTGCATTTCTGCTCCTGGACATAAAACCCAAACATTTTATTTCATTATTCAGAAAAAGAATACAATTTTAAATAAGTATAAAAAAGTTTCATTGTCTACCTTGATTAGTTCGCCTTGTATCCTGTGATGAAACGTATACCTAGGTAGGTTCAGGAGCTGGGAGCTAGCTGATGATTGGTGGCTGCACATTGGCTTACCAATGTGTTCATCTAACTCCTAGTAGTGCACTGGTGTTCCTTCAATAAAGGATACCAAGAGAATGAAGCAAAAAAATGTATGGTCTATCTCAGTGATTTTCAACCAGTGTGCTGTGAATTGGTCCCTTCTTGCTTAAAGTGAAGGTAAACTTTGGTGAATGGAACCCCATTTTTTAAAAATACTATTAAAAACAGGGGCACTTTCATTCATCAAAGTTTACAAAATCAGCCGTTTTGATTAAAAACTTACCTTTTTTTCTTTTTACAGCCAGAGCAGCTTCCCCCTCCTGGAAATTCTCTCTTTACATGTCAGCAATGACTAATCCGGTTTCCTCCAATCACGGCTTTCCCCCCAGGGTAGTCATTGCCTGAGGCCATGCTGTGATTGGAGGAAGCCGGATTAGTCATTGCTGACGTGTGAAGAAAGGATTTCCAGGAGGGGGAAGTTGCTATGGCTGTGAAAACAAAAAAAGGTAAGTTTTTAATCAAAACAGCTGATTTGTAAACTTTGATTAATGAAAGTGCCCCTGTTTTTAATAGTATTTTTAAAAAACGGGCTTTCATTCATCAAAGTTTACTCCTGAAGCGGAACAGAAGCCGGTAGCTGCTGCTACCCTATGCACTCATCCGGACACGCAGGGACTCTCTCAACTCCCACACAGTTCTCTGGAGGGTCGGGGCTCCGTTCCTGGAGATTTCACTCGCCTCAGCTGCATTACAAAAGTTCCTATCAAGGAGATCTGAGCAAGAGAAGACCCGTCAAGCCAGTGCGCATTTGGGTGCGCATGTAAATTCATGGCATCTGCTACGATAGCCACGAGGACTACTGAGAGATCTAATAAAACTATATACAACACTCTGGAGGGTCGGGGCTCCGCTCCGGAGGTCAAGCAAACAGCTGCAGTCCTTTTTGCTTCCCCCCTGTAAGTGCCGGGGGTCGTCAGCTCACATATCACTGTGGCCTACTCTGAGGCCTAGGAGCCTACATTCACTTGTTCCCAAGCTTCCAAACGGGGTAACTGGCCAGGAGGTATGTGTTATCAGAGTCCGGATTGATAGTCGCTTGAAGAATAGAGGAGAGAGGACCGCCATTTTCTTTCTGTGTCTGCGGAGGTCTTTTGATCAATTGCAGCCTAAGCACTCCGACAGTCGCAGTTTTACAGATCCACTTACCTCCCCTTCATGGATTCTCAAGCTCAGGGAGACATCTGCTTTAACTGGGTGAGACCTTTCTGCTTACCATCATATGCATTTTATACCATTTGCCCTCCTGGCTTAAATTTTGTAATTTTTCAGTTTACTCTCATCATTGCCTGATTGCCAAGCCCTGATGCTTTTTTGTGGGCCCCATATTTATGCTTATCCTACACTGATTGTGAAACTCTTATACTGGTGCCCCCAAGGCTTAGAGACTTTAACAGTAGGATCACTTGGGCCCCAGTAGTTTCTGCTTTTTGGGCTCAATACTTGTGCACTGCTTACTGCCCTAACAAGCGGAACTTTTACTTGCATGGAACTATTGCATATCACTTAAGAATTTATTTTCATCACTGGTACCCCCCAAACAGCCTCAATACGTGTGGCAAAAAAAAAAGGTTGAAAATCACTGGTCTATCTGAATCACAAAGGAAATTTTGTTTGTTCTTTTTTTTGTCCCTTTAAATATGCTTTTTAACAAAGGATACCATAGAATGAAGCAAATTAAATAACAGTACATGGGAAAGTTGTTTAAAATTGTATGCTCTATCTGAATCATATAAAAACAAATGTGGGTTTTATGTTCCTTTAAATAAATAATCCAGTTCAGTGGTTAAATTTTCTTTTTAAAACATAAGAAATGAGCAGATGTCCAAGGAACTCGTGACACAAAGTAAAAGCAGAACAAAGCCCACAAACATTCTTCACTAATAAAAGGGCTTTTCTTAGTTGTAGAAGATTACCCGCTCATCATTAGAAGCTCTGGCAGGTTCCTCTCTCTCTTCATCTTGTAAGGGCAAACGAGACAGTGATAGCCCATTCCACGCCGCTAGTTTAAGAGGACCCATTTTTTTAGCTTCTGTTCGACTGCTTTTCTTTATGCCCTGAAATTAATCAAATTTGCTGCTTAGGAATAGACCTGCATAATAATAACTGCTATTGGACTGATAACCTCCTCCCTAGAACAATTACAAAAAGGTAAATGATAGGAAAAGCAAAAAAATAAATAATTGATGCATTATTGACTATAGTTAAGTGGTATATTTGGTTTTGAGATTAACGTCCATTTAAGATTAAAGTATATCTACTTACCCCTAAAGGAGGAAGTCCATCAACAATATCCTTCTTTCCAGAGAGGACATCAGACACAGGCCTCTTCTTTACAGGGTCCTTTTTCACTCTGTATCTAACAGTAACAGCTGTAAGGTCTGACTCAGACACTGACGGAGGAATAGTCCCCTCACCTCTCCTATAGGACAAGGTATCTCCTTGAAATTGCACAGGGCTGAACACTTTAAGCCGTCTCTCATTCTCCATTTCTGATGGTTTATGCTCATAGATGTGCAAATGGTTAGCAGGAACAGAAGCGAAAGGATAGCTAGGTTCTTGTTCATCAGGGTAGGTTTCCATGACAGTACGCAGCTGAGTTCTATCATAGCTGATGGGTGTTTGAGATAGATTGGTTCTGTTATCTTCTTCAGTATCCTCTTCATCATCCTCACTACTGTGTATAAGCATGGTTGCATCAGAGAGGGACTTCTTGTGACCATATCTGCCTCTTTCATGCTCCCCACTCTGCTCTTCCTTAGTTCTATCCATATAGACATTTGTTTGGGGTTCAGTTGGCAAGATTCTCTGTGGTGCAATATTGGCAGCAGATTTAGAGGTGGTCCTTTCCTTCACCCTTATACCTTCAAAACTCTGCATCAGTCCAGCAATTTCAATGCTGTTCCTCTTTTGCAGCTGTGCACGATTTGCAGAGGTCAAGGGTTCACTTACCTCTTGAAGTGAATGAGCAACTGGCAAACTATCCTCCTGGAACATCTGAACCGAATGGTGGACTCGCCTGGTGATTAAGTCAGGATTGCTACTACTGGCATGGTGCCTTGTTAGATCTGGTGTGCTATTGGCTGGACGTGGGTATGGATATGGGGGAGGAGGCCGATAAACTTGGGTCTTCATGATATTAGCAGCAGTGTAGTCTTGTGCCTGCAGTTGGACATTTGTTAACTCAGGAACACTGACAGCTCCAACAACAGGACGCCTCTCAGCTTGGTAAGGATATGGAGATTGGCTATGAAAACTGTAATTTAGGTTAAATGGATAATGATTGGATTGTGGGGTAGTGAACTGAGCATGTTCCCGGATTTCCGGCTGGCTGTAAACCAAAGCATCTGGCCTGCTGTAGGCATATGAATTGCTAATATTTAAATTTCGCATTGAGTGACTCACTCTGTCTGAATGCATCATGCCTCTATTAAGTTGCCTCATTACAGTCTCATAGTCAGGTGTCGGACGATAAGAGGGTGGAATGAGGGCACTATGGCGGTATGAAGGCATGTGCTCTTGTCTCATGATGTCACTTCCTGTGATGCTGGGATTAGATGACATGGGTGAAGGCTGCATGTAGTGCTGCTGGGTATTTAGGGAGTTGGTGCTATGAGCACTGTAAACGCTACCATTACGGATTCTACCATTGTAATCATGTGGGGTTCGGTCAAGACTGGTCTGGGAGTGATAATAGTATCCATTTTGATTGCTCACAAAAACAGGGAGGTTATCTGCAAAAGTTAAAAAAAAAAAAAAAAAAAAAAACTTATTCAGAACACACAAAAACATACAATCTTCTGATCAGTGTATAACAGTATAATATGTCTGTATGTTAGTTATTATTTTACACAAATTGATCAACTTGATTGATCTGCAATATATCCATTTAGATGAACTAAAGGGAAAAGCTTTAGAGTCAATATTCTCAAAACCACTGTATAAATCAAGCGAAGAAAAAAAAAAAAAAAAGTGGTTAAAAGGGCTAGCAAATTTAAATGACAATATATTTGAATAGTGTTTAAACTAGGGATACAGAAATTTCGACCACAGAAACATTTCAGCCGAAAATGGAATGGTTATTTCGGTTTTTTTTGTCTATTATTTTATTTTCAGTAAAATTATTGTTTAGCATATTTCAAATTTAATGCTAGCCTAGAGCTGCTGTTTGAGTTCATTACTTGACTTACTGCTTTGCATATAATAATAGTTTTCTAGGACTAAACTTTATTTGGATAATTGTTAAAAACAAACTGTTAAATCTGATTGTTACACAGAACTAAATAAAGAATAATACAGTATATTGTGTAGCATAAGATCTTTTTGTCCAATTTAAGTGTGTTACTTTCAATAAAAGTGTGGTTATTTTTTTGGCTTGCCGTTTTTCAATTCAGATTAATTCATTAAATAGTCTAAGGGGCCGATTTATCATGTGTCAGGCGGACAGCGGATCATGTCCGTCCAACATCAATAAATGCTGACAGAGTATCATTGCACAAGCATTTCGTGTGAAATACTTGTGCAATAACGCCACCTGCACATTTGCGGCCAATTGGCCACTAGCAGGGGGTGTCAATCATCCCGATTGTATCTGATCGGGATGATGGCGGACAAGTTAAGGAGCAGCAGTCTTATGTTTTAGGGTAACCTGAAACTACAGAGGTAGATTGCAGCATCCGCTGCTTGATAAATCTACCCCTTAGCATGCAAAAAAAAATAAAAATGAAACTAATTTGAAGAAAAAAAAAGAAAGAAATTTTAGGTTTTCGGCCAAGTGCATCCTGGATTTTCGGTTTCGGTCCAGAATTTCCATTTCGGTGCATCACTAGTTTAAACCTGTTTAACTTTGAAAATGTCGTTATGTTGTTTACCTTGTGAAGATGTATATGGTTCATTGTAGTGCCCGTTATAATGCATTTGTGGAGGGGGCATCATGTAAGGCTGATGTTTGGGCTAAGGAGGGAAAAAATAATAATTTGAAACTACAAGAGAACATATTCCAGTTTTGCATCATTTATAGTGACAATAAGTTAAAAAACACAAAGGGCCAGATTATGAGTGGAGCGCTAACAGTTAAGCACAAGCAATAAGGGGAATTTTAATCTGTTTGTGTGCGTCGTATTTTCCGCTCATATTATAAATTGAGAGTAAAGCGATCGCTTGATCGCAATTCATGTTCAACATTCTAGTTTACTTCTATTATCAAATTTGCTTCATTCTCTTGTGATTGCGTTGTTAAAGGAGCAGCAATGCACTACTGGTTTCTAACTGAACACATGGGTGAGCCAATGACAATCGGTATATATATGCAGCCACCAATCAGCAGCTAGAACCTAGGTTCGTTGCTGCTCCTGAGCTTACGTAAACCTTTCAGCAAAGGATAACAAGAGAAGGAAGCAAATGAAATAATAGAAGTAAATTGGAAAGTTGTTTAAAACTGTATGTTCTGTCTAAATTATGAATGTCTAATTATGACTTTATTGTCCCTTTAAATGGATGAAAACATGTAAAAGCATATTTATGAAATATTCATATTTCATAAATGTTTTAACTATGTATTTAGTGTACATATTATACATTCCAATGTTCTGTACAAAGCAGAATATGTTCTATGTATTTCTAAATAGATATCTCTATATATAGATAGGTATCGATATATATTGTACCAAAATATCATCAGATATATGTAGAAATATGTATTTATGAATAAATAGAACATTCTGTTATGTGCAGAAGATTGGAATGTGAAATATTCATATGTTCATGTTGGGTTAGCGCAAATGAGAATATGAGATTGTGTTTGCGTGTGAGTGGGGTGTTTTTCCACTTTTTTTTCTCCATTGACTTCTATGGGGGAATACATGAACATACAAGCAATATTCTCACTTCGGATTTTTGCGCTAGTCGGGTTACTGCAAGAGCAAAAACAGTTTACTTTTAACACGAGCGCAACTCGACGAACGCAAAAATCTTACTTCTAGCGCAATTAAAGCTCAAGCGGGATTGTTAATTTGCGCTTCACTCGTAATCTAGCCATTTATGAGGAACAACATTTTGAGTTTCATGTTGGTTTAATATTATACTCACTATCAGAAGCCTTACCAGGGACACTCTTGTTGAGGATCTCCTTCTCACTGGGTTCACAGCCTGAGATTGTCTGGGAATAAAAGTTGTAACATTAAATGACCAGAGCTATAAGATAATATGCACAACAGCTCTTAAAATGAGATAACTCAAATGCTAACTAGTAAAAAGGATCAGACACTAAATTAACAAGCAAACAATTAATATATATATATATATATATATATATATATATATATATATATATATATATATATATATATATATATATATAAATATGCATACACACACATACATAGTTACATACACACACATATACATACACATTAAGGCATAGACTCATACATGAACAAGGCCAAGTCCGGGGATATATGTGGTTCAGAGGCTTGCTTTGAGCAGTTTCCAGATTCACCCGCCCAAAAAACATTGTACATAACATCTGTTCTTTTCCATCTGCATTCACAATGTACTGTAAGCTAATTTGTAAGTAATTATTGTTAACATGAATTGCCCCAGCAAACTTGAAAATTGTTAATGTACTTTTTCTACTTTAATGGCATAGTAAGGAAGATTCTGGTGACTACAGTCCTGTTTTTTACTTCAGTAGTCAGATAACTCTTTGAATAGAAAAAAGTGTGTCACGAATAAAGAGATACTATTTGCAAGAAACAAAGATTGCACCAATTTTACTGTAGTCAGAATCATTTAGTTGACTTTTGTTTGACTATATAACTAAAGTGGTGGAACAGTATAGAGGAATAGATGTAGCTTAACTTGATTTTAGTAAACCATTTGACAACCATGTCAGAAACACTAATTCATTAACAGCATTGCCTTGGGTTAGCTTTAAAATTAGTTTAAAGTAGACTCGACAATTTTCCATCATTTATCATCATATTGAAATTGTTTTGGGTTTTTTGCCTGAAAATATGAAGCAAAATTAGTTTCAAATTAAACTAATACAGCAGTATCAGTCGTGTATTCCCTACTAGTGCTTACTGGCTGATGAATACTTCCTACTAAAGCTCACTGGCCGAAGAATGCTTCCTACTAGACCTCACTGGCTGATGAGTACTTTCTACAAGAGCTCACTGGCCAATGAGTACTTTCTAATAGCTCTATTAGGAAGTACTCATTGGCCAGTGAGCTCAAACTGGCTGATGAGTACTTACAACTAATGAATATTGGCTGCTAAATACTTCCTACTAAAACACAGTGGCTTATTGATAATTCTCATTGATTCTGACTGGATGATAGTTACTTCCTGATAATGCCAACATTTAAAAGATAAACTTTAATATTAATGATAATACTTGATTACAGTGCTGCTTTAAAAGGGTATAGACTTAGATTAAGAATATACTTCCTACTAGAGCTCACTGGCCGATTAATACTTCCTACAAAAGCATAGTGAGTACTTCCTACTAAAGCACATTGGCCGATGAGTAATTCCTACTAAAGAACATCGGCCGATGATTATTTCCTAATAAAGCACAGTGGTCTATTGGTACTTCTCAATGATGCCGACTGAATGATAGTTACTTGCTGATAATGCCGATGTTTAAATGCTAAACTTTAATATTAATGATAGATATTACTTGATTACAGTGTCGCTTTAAAAGAGTATATAGTGTTAGATTAAGGGTAGTTAACAATCAGAGTTCATTCAAAGGCCGGAGAATTATTTTTAAGTAGGGTACCTCAAAAGTCCTGGGGCACGTTTTTTTTAATATCACACATCAATGATATTGTTAGAAGAGTTCTATGTCTTTTCGCAGATGATACAAAAAGTTTTAAATGGAGCTAATGTTCACTGGAGAGGTATGTCAAATTAATAGATATAGGGTCCAACTCTCATACTATAGACTCAATGGACATTTACAGATGATAGCAGGTGATTTCAGGTTGCTAAATAACACACTAGAGCAACAGTAAAAGCTAGAAAGCTACTTAAGACCATTAAATACAGTAGATTTGCAGAAGTAGATTTTTTTTCTGACAAACTTCAGTTATATCTACTTCCAATCCTCCTGTATCATGTGACAGCCATCAGCCAATCACTAATGCACTAGATTGGTCTATTTTTAGGTAAAACTAATCTCACAACTCAATTTGAATATCTATACTACAATATTTTATTAATATACATGAGTATTATTACAATATAGAGACAGCAATGGGGAAGAATATATCATCTCTGAGGTTTCCCTCCCAAGGGTATAGAGAGACACAATTCTAAGCAAACTATCTTGGCTGCATTATCTTCAGACTCTTGTGCTTTTAAATATTGTACAGTGATGATGAGATACATTATAGTTTGCAGCAGATGAGGTTAAATATCACATTAACACAAATGGTAGATGGAAGCAGAGTAAATGGACGATCTCTCATAGGAATACAGTGGATAGAAAAGATTAAAAGCTCACCCTTTAGGAAGAGAAGGACGAGAGAGAATTGGAAAGCGTTGGAAAGAAAGAAGAGAGAAAGATTTCTGCAACACTTCCACAGGAGGAGGAGGATCTGGGGGCTCCCTGAGACAAAAACAGGCAAAACGGAGGTCACAAAGGAGCATTACTCTGAGCATATATCAGCAATTAAGCAGTACATTCTAAAATAAATCATTTAACACGGTCATATCACTAGCACAAAAAGGGAAGCTCTGGTTTACACCTGGTAAAATGTATGTTCCTGGTCTCCTCTGTGGTGACCAAGCATGTAAATGAGCTTCTGGTCTGAGCTTACCAATCATGGATGCACTCCAGCATCTCTGGAGAAAATGCAACATCCAAACTTTTAAGGAATATTTTAAAGCAAAAGCAGACACACTATGTAATAAAAGCATATTGCAATGTTTTATTTTCCTTAGAGAAACATTTTATAAAGTAAATACATTAATGACCTTTTAACAAAATGCTGAAATATTACAAATATTCTGCAGGTGCACTTTTTTTTGCAGTGAGTAAGACCATTCTGATGCCGAAGTATTTTGTTGTTTTTTTTACTTTCTGTCGTTTATAAAAATAAGCAAAAAAAAAAATCATACTTCTGGACTGGAATATTCCTAGACTTTAAAATGGGGGGGAGGGGGATATGTCCCTTAAACTCAATTGCGGAGTTATTATTTTGATTTTTATTATTCTTCTTTATTTATAAAGCGCCAACAGATTCCGCAGTGCTGCCCATGGGTACAAAGATAAAAGTACAATGGATAAACAATACAATAAAAGACATCATTTTACAAACAAATACAGGGGGAATTGAGGGCCCTATTTCATTTTATCACTAACAGCCCTTTAAATTCACATTGTGCACTATTTTACATCTCAACATACTAAGAAAAAGTGGTGGCCTGTCCTGCAAATGTCAAACTACAACAATGATTATAGGTGTTTAGCAGAATCATCATGCAATTCTTCCATAAACGAACCAACAATTTGATACAAACACTATAGTTAGCTTATACACAGCTAGAATGGGATTTGTGTGAAGAAATGTACTGTGTGTGTCCAAGTGATTAACCCCTTAACGACCGAGGACGTGCAGGGTACGTCCTCAAAAAAAAAGGCAGTTAACGCCTGAGAACGTACCCTGCACGTCCTTGGTGTGGAAAGCAGCTGGAAGCAATCCTGCTCACTTCCAGCTGCTTTCCGGTTATTGCAGTGATGCCTCGATATGGAGGCATCCTGCAATAACCGTTTTAAGCCATCCGGTGCAGAGAGAGCCACTCTGTGGCCCTCTCTGCACCGGAGATAGGTGGCTTATTGCGTTGGTGGGTTGGAGCCGGACCGGGAGGCGTCCATCGATGGCCCTTCGTGATGTGGAGGGGGGCGGGATAGTGGGCGGGGAGGCCAGGGGGCGCGCACTGACGCGCGCACGTGCACGGGAGGGCGGGGGCGGGCGCGTGCACGGGGAGGGAGCGGGTGGGAACCGCTACACTACAGAAAAAAATTGTAGGAAAATGAGAAAAAAATCGCAAAAAATAAATAAATCAAATTAAAAACATCAGTTAGGTGGTGGGTGTTGGGCTGTGGGGAGGGGGAAGCTACACTACAGAAAAACCGGGGAAAAAATAAAATAAAACATATTACCAGTACCCAAGATGGCCCCCAATAAGGCAGAGGGGAGGGTTAGAGAGCGGTTTTGGGGGGATCAGGGAGGTTGGGTGCTAAGGGGGGGATCCTACACAGTAGCATATGTAAATATGCTTAAAAAATTTATTTTAGTACTGGCAGACTTTCTGCCAGTACTTAAGATGGCGGGGACAATTGTGGGGTGGGGGAGGGAAGGGAGCTGTTTGGGAGAGATCAGGGGGTGGGATGTGTCAGGTGGAAGGCTGATCTCTACACTAAAGCTAAAATTAACCCTGCAAGCTCCCTACAAACTCCCTAATTAACCCCTTCACTGCTAGCCATAATACACGTGTGAGGCGCAGCAGCATTTAGCGGTCTTCTAATTACCAGAAAGCAATGCCAAAGTCATATATGTCTGCTATTTCTGAACAAAGGAGATCCCAGAGAAGCATTTACAACCATTTGTACCATAATTGCACAAACTGTTTGTAAATGTTTTCAGTGAGAAACCTAAAATTGTGAAAAATGTAACTTTTTTTTTTTTATTTGATCGCATTTGGCGGTAAAATGGTGGCATGAAATATACCAAAATGGGCCTAGATCAATACTTTGGGTTGTGTACTACACTATACTAAAGCTAAAATTAACCATACAAGCTCCCTAATTAACCCCTGCACTGCTGGGCATAATACACGTGTGGTGCGCAGCAGCATTTAGTGGCCTTCTAATTACCAAAAAGCAATGCCAAAGCCATATATGGCTGCTATTTCTGAACAAAGGGGATCCCAGAGAAGCATTTACAACCATTTGTGCCATAATTGCACAAGCTGTTTGTAAATCATTTCAGTGAGAAACCTAAAATTGTGAAAAATTTAGCGTTTTTTTTTTATTTGATCGCATTTGGCGGTGAAATGGTGGCATGAAATATACCAAAATTGGCCTAGATCAATACTTGGGGTTGTCTACTACACTACACTAAAGCTAAAATTAACCCTACAAGCTCCCTACAAGCTCCCTAATTAACCCCTTAACTGCTGGGCATAATACACGTGTGGTGCGCAGTGGCATTTAGCGACCTTCTAATTACCAAAAAGCAACGCCAAAGCTATACATGTCTGCTATTTCTGAACAAAGGGGATCCCAGAGAAGAATTTACAACCCTTTATGCCATAATTGCACAAGCTGTTTGTAAATAATTTCAGTGAGACACCGAAAGTTTGTGAAAAAATTTGTGAAAAAGTGAACGATTTTTTGTATTTGATCGCATTTGGCGGGGGAATGGTGGAATGAAATATACCAAAATTGGCCTAGATCAATACTTTGGGATGTCTACTAAAAAAAATATATATACATGTCAAGGGATATTCAGGGATTCCTGAAAGTTATTATTGTTCTAATGTAACTAGCGCTAATTTTGAAAAAAAATGGTTTGGAAATAGCAAAGTGCTACTTGTATTTATGGCCCTAGAACTTGCAAAAAAAGCAAAGAAGATGTAAACATTGGGTATTTCTAAACTCAGGACAAAATTTAGAAACTATTTAGCATGGGTGTTTTTTGGTGGTTGTAGATATGTAACAGATTTTTGGGGTAAAAGTTAGAAAAAGTGTTTTTTTTTCCATTTTTCCTCATATTTTATAATTTTTTTTATAGTAAATTATAAGATATGATGAAAATAATGGTATCTTTAGAAAGTCAATTTAATGGCGAGAAAAACGGTATATAATATGTGTGGGTACAGTAAAATGAGTAAGAGGAAAATTACAGCTAAACACAAACACCGCAAAAATGTAAAAATAGCCTTGGTCCCAAACAGACAGAAAATGGAAAAGTGCTGTGGTCATTAAGGGGTTAAGCACTATAAATATTAAGTCCGCTTCTCCCCAGAACCGCAGGGGCATATTTAAATATTAGACAAACTGTCATTGCAGATGTTAGACACACATTCACCGTCTCTTTCAGCTACAGAGTAATTTTCCAAGCAACAGAAATTGCAAATGTGAGAACTAAGTGTCAGCTTTACTCGACCCAGTTAGTGAGGTGTAATTTATCATTTTATGTATAAGGAATCATGGAATGTATATGTAGGTCACTATGTTACTTTTAGAAATCCTAAATCACCACTGTTAGTTTCAACTTGGCTTAACAGGCTTCTGACATTCTATGTAAATACGACAATAATATTTAGATGTGGTCTGTGCATGGTGACCCAAGCATGCGATTACTGAGACTAGAGGGGTACGTTTTATTTTACTGATGACACTCACAAAACTATGCACAAATAAGTAGCACTCACAAATTAAAGTAAACAGTCTCAAAAAAGGGCTGTGCTGAAAAAACAAAAACAATGCAGAGTTAAAGAGCAGAAGCATTGTTACCATCCATAAATATTCCCACTTTTAACAGAGTGGTGTGTGCTGACAGAAGTTAATGTGACATTACTCAACAACTAACTCCAGCCTAAAAGGTACAGAAACAAACCAGATTTTAGATGTGGACATAAAACCCCAAAAGTTTATTTCATGATTTGGATAGAACATATAATCTTAAACAACTTTCAAAATTGCTTCTATTATCACATTTGCTTCATTCTCTTGTTATCCTTTGCTGAAAGAACAGCACTGCACTACTGGCAGCTAGCTGAACACAAATCGTTAGCCAATAACAAGAGACAAATGTGTGCAGGCACCAATCAGCAGCTAGCTCCCGCTAGTATAGGATATGTGAGTATTCATTTCAACAAAGGATACCAAGAGAACAAAGCAGATTTGAAAAAGAAGTGAATTTAAAAGTGTCTTAAAATTACATGCTCTGTCTGAATCGTGCAAGTTGAATTTAGACTTTCCTTTCCCTGTAACTTTAAAAGGGTATGGAAGTGATGCATTGATTTCCAGTCCTTGAAGAATAAAACAAGAACGTCAACATTAAAATAAATTATACATAAAGCTTTGCATAATTGAAATGCAAATTTATTTTCATACTTTAAAGTCCACCACAGCCATAGCATTTTTTGCTGTATTGTCTAAGCTGACAGTCTAATGAAACCATATCACAAGTATAAGAGAGGCTGCCTACAGAGAGTGTTTCTCTTATTGATAGGCATTTGCTTCCACACATTAAATCAGCTTGGGCAATACAGCCTATATTGCACTGGTAAATGGTTATATCTGATATGGGTGATTCATATATAAATCAACTACTTGAAATTTGTTTTCCATTTGAGTGAGCACCCTCTGTAAGTATTACAGAGTAGACAGAGATTTTAGGACAGGGAAAAAGTCTATTTTTAACTCTTTCTTTTGTATTACATAATCACAGTAGCTCATTGCATCGTTTTTACATTTAATTTAATTAGTGCCAGGGCTCGACAAACCCAAGCATCATAGAGCCCTGGCACCTTAAAATTAGGCTTGGCACCCTGGTTAAGAGTGCCCAAGGTTCATTATATAATGCATATGTGTGCTTGTTATTAATATATTTATGCATATATAGACATATATGTTTGTGAGTGTATATACCAGGGACGTGCACTCTTAAGAGGCAGGGGAGGCAGTGCCTACCCTGCCATATGTGGCCAATGCTTAATTACATTTTAATGAAAACAACAAAAAAAAAAAAAAATTAAAAAAAAAAATATTTTCCCCCCATGTAATGCTATTGAGAGGCAGGTACAGGAACGCTTCTCTCCATTGCAGTACATGGGTTAAAAGAAAAGCTGTGCTGCAGCGCCACCTGTGAAGCAGCAAAAATTGGGACTAATAGGACGCACCCCTCTTGATGCCTCCTAGCAAGTGAAGGCTATATAGATTAATCAGAAGGAGGATGCCGTGAGCAGGGTCATGTGACACAACTGGAAGCTGAGGTAACCTAAGAACAGATGACACCAAGCAGAAGAGTAAAGTAGTATTCTACATCCCTTGTGCTTCACAAATTGTGTTCAGATACAGCTCATTAACAGAGGGGGACAGTAAGTGAGCATAACCCAATACTGACAGGGTCAATTCAAATTTAAATTTATAATTTAAAACCCAGAGTTTGAAGTTAAGTGTGCAGTGTCCACATTATTTAAACTAAAGTTTTTGACATTGAATATTGCTAAGCCTCCCTTTTTCATGGTTATTTGATTTAATTAGGTACAAACTCCATATATGTTATGTCTGTTCAGTCAGAGAATGCAGTATCTATTTTTATTTTTCTCTGTGTCTCCATTTATTTAAAGACTGCTGTTAACTTGTAATTCACAAATCAATTGAAAGCTGTTGCATTGTGTTTTTAATATGTGATGCTTTTATACAAGTTTATATTAATAAAAGGAGATAATGAGTAATTTAAAAAATATATGTAATTATTGCATTTAAATTTTTTAGAAATAATGCCACTGTAAAGTAACTGGTTAAACACATAGTCAAAGGGAGACATTTAAACATAAACTTTCATGATTGAGGTAGAGCATGCTATTTTAATAGACTTTTCTAGTTATTTATATTTTGAGAATTAGCATCAACTGTTACTGGCCCCATGTCAGCAAATCAAATTAGTTTTTGAAAGGAACATGAAAGTCATAATTACATTTCCATCATTCAGATAGAAATTGCACACAAAAAATAAATAAACTTCTATTTTACTTTTATTATTATGTACTTTATTATTTTGGTATCCTTTGGTGTCCTTTGTTGAAGAGCATACCTAAGTGGGATGTGCACGTGCATTTCTTGAACACCATATTGCAGCAGCAGCTGTGTTGGCAGTATTGATAACTTGTCCTTTGTGTAAAATTTGTATGGTAAATTTTCTATTTTTACAATACAGTAGTGAGTAGAGAAGAGATTGTGTATCATTCTAATTGCTTAGTAACTGGCAATGTGCCACAGAATTGTGTGAGTGTGTATGTGAGCAGAGTGTGTGTGGGTGTCAGTGAGCAGAGTATGTGTGCTTTATTCTCCAGGTAATCAATACATTTCCGATGAGCTGGTGCTTTAGTGCAGGGTTTCTCAACAATGGTCCTCAAGTACCCCCAACAGGCCAGGTTTTCATTATAGCTCAATCAGTGCACAGGTGAAGTAATCAGCTGATCAGTAACTCAGTGGTTACTAACCTGTTATCACCCATCACCTGATTATGTCACCTGTGCACTGGTTCAGCTATCATTTAAACCTGCCCTTTTGGGGGTACTTGCGGCCCTCTGTACATGTGTTTCTCCGTCGTATCATATCTAGTGCCTCACCAGCCTCTGACCTCACTGCACGTCACTGGTATATACATATTTGTCTACATGCTATATATCTTTCTATAATAGGCATGGCCAATAGTTTTGGGCTCTTAAAGGGCCACTGTAAGTAAATATTTTCTATGCCTGTTACTAACTAACTACCCCAAATACGCTTTTTATCAATAGCATTTCTTTAACATATCTCTACCGTATAGCAGAAATCTTGTCTGCAAATTTAATTGTTTTCCAAACCCACTCCGTGGGTATCCTTTGCTCTGTACCAATCCGTTTACAATACCTAGGTTTCAAAATGGCGCTTTAAACACAAAGTTATTGGTTTAAGTATTTTGAACACTCAGTGCTGAAAAACATAATTTATGTAAGAACTTACCTGATAAATTCATTTCTTTCATATTAGCAAGAGTCCATGAGCTAGTGACGTATGGGATATACATTCCCACCAGGAGGGGCAAAGTTTCCCAAACCTCAAAATGCCTATAAATACACCCCTCACCACACCCACAATTCAGTTTAACGAATAGCCAAGAAGTGGGGTGATAAAAAAGTGCGAAAGCATATAAAATAAGGAATTGGAATAATTGTGCTTTATACAAAATCATAACCACCACAAAAAAAGGGCGGGCCTCATGGACTCTTGCTAATATGAAAGAAATGAATTTATCAGGTAAGTTCTTACATAAATTATGTTTTCTTTCATGTAATTAGCAAGAGTCCATGAGCTAGTGACGTATGGGATAATGACTACCCAAGATGTGGATCTTTCCACACAAGAGTCACTAGAGAGGGAGGGATAAAATAAAGACAGCCAATTCCTGCTGAAAATAATCCACACCCAAAATAAAGTTTAACGAAAAACATAAGCAGAAGATTCAAACTGAAACCGCTGCCTGAAGTACTTTTCTACCAAAAACTGCTTCAGAAGAAGAAAATACATCAAAATGGTAGAATTTAGTAAAAGTATGCAAAGAGGACCAAGATGCTGCTTTGCAGATCTGGTCAACCGAAGCTTCATTCCTAAACGCCCAGGAAGTAGAAACTGACCTAGTAGAATGAGCTGTAATTCTCTGAGGCGGAGTTTTACCCGACTCAACATAGGCAAGATGAATTAAAGATTTCAACCAAGATGCCAAAGAAATGGCAGAAGCTTTCTGGCCTTTTCTAGAACCGGAAAAGATAACAAATAGACTAGAAGTCTTACGAAAAGATTTCGTAGCTTCAACATAATATTTCAAAGCTCTAACAACATCCAAAGAATGCAACGATTTCTCCTTAGAATTCTTAGGATTAGGACATAATGAAGGAACCACAATTTCTCTACTAATGTTGTTGGAATTCACAACTTTAGGTAAAAATTCAAAAGAAGTTCGCAACACCGCCTTATCCTGATGAAAAATCAGAAAAGGAGACTCACAAGAAAGAGCAGATAATTCAGAAACTCTTCTGGCAGAAGAGATGGCCAAAAGGAACAAAACTTTCCAAGAAAGTAATTTAATGTCCAATGAATGCATAGGTTCAAACGGAGGAGCTTGAAGAGCTCCCAGAACCAAATTCAAACTCCAAGGAGGAGAAATTGACTTAATGACAGGTTTTATACGAACCAAAGCTTGTACAAAACAATGAATATCAGGAAGAATAGCAATCTTTCTGTGAAAAAGAACAGAAAGAGCAGAGATTTGTCCTTTCAAAGAACTTGCGGACAAACCCTTATCTAAACCATCCTGAAGGAACTGTAAAATTCTCGGTATTCTAAAAGAATGCCAGGAAAAATGATGAGAAAGACACCAAGAAATATAAGTCTTCCAGACTCTATAATATATCTCTCGAGATACAGATTTACGAGCCTGTAACATAGTATTAATCACAGAGTCAGAGAAACCTCTTTGACCAAGAATCAAGCGTTCAATCTCCATACCTTTAAATTTAAGGATTTCAGATCCTGATGGAAAAAAGGACCTTGTGACAGAAGGTCTGGTCTTAACGGAAGAGTCCACGGTTGGCAAGAGGCCATCCGGACAAGATCCGCATACCAAAACCTGTGAGGCCATGCCGGAGCTACCAGCAGAACAAACGAGCATTCCTTCAGAATCTTGGAGATTACTCTTGGAAGAAGAACTAGAGGCGGAAAGATATAGGCAGGATGATACTTCCAAGGAAGTGATAATGCATCCACTGCCTCCGCCTGAGGATCCCGGGATCTGGACAGATACCTGGGAAGTTTCTTGTTTAGATGAGACGCCATCAGATCTATTTCTGGAAGTTCCCACATTTGAACAATCTGAAGAAATACCTCTGGGTGAAGAGACCATTCGCCCGGATGCAACGTTTGGCGACTGAGATAATCCGCCTCCCAATTGTCTACACCTGGGATATGAACCGCAGAGATTAGACAGGAGCTGGATTCCGCCCAAACCAAAATTCGAGATACTTCTTTCATAGCCAGAGGACTGTGAGTCCCTCCTTGATGATTGATGTATGCCACAGTTGTGACATTGTCTGTCTGAAAACAAATGAACGATTCTCTCTTCAGAAGAGGCCAAAACTGAAGAGCTCTGAAAATTGCACGGAGTTCCAAAATATTGATCGGTAATCTCACCTCCTGAGATTCCCAAACTCCTTGTGCCGTCAGAGATCCCCACACAGCTCCCCAACCTGTGAGACTTGCATCTGTTGAAATTACAGTCCAGGTCGGAAGCACAAAAGAAGCCCCCTGAATTAAACGATGGTGATCTGTCCACCATGTTAGAGAGTGTCGAACAATTGGTTTTAAAGATATTAATTGAGATATCTTCGTGTAATCCTTGCACCATTGCTTCAGCATACAGAGCTGAAGAGGTCGCATGTGAAAACGAGCAAAGGGGATCGCGTCCGATGCAGCAGTCATAAGACCTAGAATTTCCATGCATAAGGCTACCGAAGGGAATGGTTGTGACTGAAGGTTTCGACAAGCTGTAATCAACTTTAGACGTCTCTTGTCTGTTAAAGACAGAGTCATGGACACTGAATCCATCTGGAAACCCAGAAAGGTTACCCTTGTCTGAGGAATCAAAGAACTTTTTGGTAAATTGATCCTCCAACCATGATCTTGAAGAAACAACACAAGTCGATTCGTATGAGATTCTGCTAAATGTAAAGACTGAGCAAGTACCAAGATATCGTCCAAATAAGGAAATACCACAATACCCTGTTCTCTGATTACAGACAGCAGGGCACCGAGAACCTTTGTAAAAATTCTTGGAGCTGTAGCTAGGCCAAACGGCAGAGCCACAAACTGGTAATGCTTGTCCAGAAACAAGAATCTCAGGAACTGATAATGATCTGGATGAATCGGAATATGCAGATATGCATCCTGTAAATCTATTGTGGACATATAATTCCCTTGCTGAACAAAAGGTAAGATAGTCCTTACAGTTACCATCTTGAACGTTGGTATCCTTACATAACGATTCAATATTTTTAGATCCAGAACTGGTCTGAAAGAATTCTCCTTCTTTGGTACAATGAAGAGATTTGAATAAAACCCCATCCCCTGTTCCGGAACTGGAACTGGCATAATTACTCCAGTCAACTCTAGATCTGAAACACATTTCAGAAATGCTTGAGCTTTTACTGGATTTACTGGGACACGGGAAAGAAAAAATCTCTTTGCAGGAGGTCTCAACTTGAAACCAATTCTGTACCCTTCTGAAACAATGCTCTGAATCCAAAGATTGTGAACAGAATTGATCCAAATTTCCTTGAAAAAACGTAACCTGCCCCCTACCAGCTGAGCTGGAATGAGGGCCGCACCTTCATGTGGACTTAGAAGCAGGCTTTGCCTTTCTAGCTGGCTTGGATTTATTCCAGACTGGAGATGGTCTCCAAACTGAAACTGCTCCTGAGGATGAAGGATCAGGCTTTTGTTCTTTGTTGAAACGAAAGGAACGAAAACGATTATTAGCCCTGTTTTTACCTTTAGATTTTTTATCCTGTGGTAAAAAAGTTCCTTTCCCACCAGTAACAGTTGAAATAATGGAATCCAACTGAGAACCAAATAATTTGTTACCCTGGAAAGAAATGGAAAGTAAAGTTGATTTAGAAGCCATATCAGCATTCCAAGTTTTAAGCCATAAAGCTCTTCTAGCTAAAATAGCTAGAGACATAAACCTGACATCAACTCTGATAATATCAAAAATGGCATCACAGATAAAATTATTAGCATGCTGAAGAAGAATAATAATATCATGAGAATCACGATGTGTTACTTGTTGCGCTAAAGTTTCCAACCAAAAAGTTGAAGCTGCAGCAACATCAGCCAAAGATATAGCAGGTCTAAGAAGATTACCTGAACACAGATAAGCTTTTCTTAGAAAGGACTCAATTTTCCTATCTAGAGGATCCTTAAACGAAGTACCATCTGACGTAGGAATAGTAGTACGTTTAGCAAGGGTAGAAATAGCCCCATCAACTTTAGGGATCTTGTCCCAAAATTCTAATCTGTCAGACGGCACAGGATATAAATGCTTAAAACGTTTAGAAGGAGTAAATGAATTACCCAAATTATCCCATTCTTTGGAAATTACTGCAGAAATAGCATTAGGAACAGGAAAAACTTCTGGAATAACCACAGGAGCTTTAAATACCTTATCTAAACGTTTAGAATTAGTATCAAGAGGACCAGAATCCTCTATTTCTAAAGCAATTAGTACTTCTTTAAGTAAAGAACGAATAAATTCCCTTTTAAATAAATATGAAGATTTATCAGCATCAACCTCTGAGACAGAATCCTCTGAACCAGAGGAATCATCAGAATCAGAATGATGATGTTCAGTTAAAAATTCATCTGTAGGGAGAGAATTTTTAAAAGATTTTTTACGTTTACTAGAAGGAGAAATAACAGACATAGCCTTCTTTATGGATTCAGAAACAAAATCTCTTATATTATCAGGAACATTCTGCACCTTAGATGTTGAAGGAACTGCAACAGGCAATGGTACTTTACTAAAGGAAATATTATCTGCTTTAACAAGTTTGTCATGACAATCAATACAAACAACAGCTGGAGGAATAGCTACCAAAAGTTTACAGCAGATACACTTAGCTTTGGTAGATTCAGCACTTGACAGCGATTTTCCTGTAGTATCTTCTGACTCAGATGCAACGTGAGACATCTTGCAATATGTAAGAGAAAAAACAACATATATATAAAGCAAAATTGATCAAATTCCTTAAATGACAGTTTCAGGAATGGGAAAAAATGCCAAAGAACAAGCTTCTAGCAACCAGAAGCAATAAAAAATGAGACTTAAATAATGTGGAGACAAAAGTGACGCCCATTTTTTTTTTTTTCGCGCCAAATAAGACGCCCACATTATTTGGCGCCTAAATGCTTTTTGGCGCCAAAAATGACGCCACATCCGGAACGCCGACATTTTTGGCGCAAAATAACGTCAAAGAATGACGCAACTTCCGGCGACACGTATGACGCTGGAAACGGAAATAGAATTTTTGCGCCAAAAAAGTCCGCGCCAAGAATGACGCAATAAAATGAAGCATTTTCAGCCCCGCGAGCCTAACAGCCCACAGGGAAAAAGTCAAATTTTAAGGTAAGAAAAATGTTAAATTAAAATGCATTATCCCAAATATGAAACTGACTGTCTGAAAATAAGGAAAGTTGAACATTCTGAGTCAAGGCAAATAAATGTTTGAATACATATATTTAGAACTTTATAAACAAAGTGCCCAACCATAGCTAGGAGTGTCACAGAAAATAAGACTTACTTACCCCAGGACACTCATCTACATATAGCAGATAGCCAAACCAGTACTGAAACGAGAATCAGCAGAGGTAATGGTATATATAAGAGTATATCGTCGATCTGAAAAGGGAGGTAAGAGATGAATCTCTACGACCGATAACAGAGAACCTATGAAATAGACCCCTTAGAAGGAGATCACTGCATTCAAATAGGCAATACTCTCCTCACATCCCTCTGACATTCACTGCACGCTGAGAGGAAAACCGGGCTCCAACTTGCTGCGGAGCGCATATCAACGTAGAATCTAGCACAAACTTACTTCACCACCTCCATCGGAGGCAAAGTTTGTAAAACTGAATTGTGGGTGTGGTGAGGGGTGTATTTATAGGCATTTTGAGGTTTGGGAAACTTTGCCCCTCCTGGTGGGAATGTATATCCCATACGTCACTAGCTCATGGACTCTTGCTAATTACATGAAAGAAATAGCGGGCAGGATAACGTGACATCATCGGCGAATAAAAGATATAACTTTTAGAACGTTATGAAACTTTGTTTTGGAGAAAATATAGGTCAGTAGGCTTTAATTAATGTTTATTAACTTTAATATGTTAGTAGTTTAGCTTAAAAATTATAACAGAAAGTAATCCTTTAAATTTATTGGCTGGATCCTAGATTTGGAACAAATATGTATGCTTTCAAC
This sequence comes from Bombina bombina, assembly GCF_027579735.1. Classification (NCBI taxonomy): domain Eukaryota; kingdom Metazoa; phylum Chordata; class Amphibia; order Anura; family Bombinatoridae; genus Bombina; species Bombina bombina. The sequence continues at coordinate 110,457,886 of NC_069499.1, read as the reverse complement.
AAAGGATACCAAAAGAACAAAGCAAATTAGGTAATAGAAGTAAATTAGAAAGTTATTTAAAAGTATATGCTCTATCAGAATCATGAAAGAACAATTTGGGGTTTTATGTCGCTTTCATCACATACCACTGCATTATTTACTTACTTATATAAATGCTTATTTACTGAATCACTTATTAAAATACTTGTGTATGAACTCCCTCTCTCTTACTGTGCTTACTCTATACCCACAACACAGCCTTTAACTATATTCACACAATCCCTGATCCAAAAGAAAGCAGTGGATTATGTGCAAAGGGATATAAAGGTAATACATTAAGCTAAAGCTATAGATAAAAAACTTATGTTAGCATTTATAATGTATCCAAGGCCAGCAACATAAAATTAGTAAATGTATCAATTCCATATGTCTTTAATACATCCATTCTATATAAAAAAAAAAAGCTGTTCTGGACTCTCCATGCCATTGGAAAGAAATAAAAACATTCTAGATATTTTAATTATTGCCCCTTCCTCACAGTATATTTTTTTTCTCATCTTTGCTTCCTACAGCCAATCAATGCCCACAGTACCAGATTGTTGTAGCCTCTGATTAGCTGCCTTGAGGAAAACTTTATTTAAAATAAAATCTGTTTAAAGGAAACATAATATATTCATTTTACAAACGAAGTAATCCATTAACATCCACCTTTAAGTACAGATAAGCCAATCTAAATTTTTTTTGGACTAGCACATTTTTAGGATGTGCATTTTTGTGTCACTCAATAAAATCAAGTTTTTAAAAAGGACACTGCACACTTTGAAGAAATTTCTGTTGTCTTAGTACAGAACATCATATCAACCAAGTCTAAACCTGTATAAAACAAATTAACATCTTGTCTTCTGCAATTGTATTTTCCAATGACCAAATTCCAAACACTATTTGACTTATTTGGAGTCTGCAGACAACAAAGCTAATCACAGTCATTACATTAACCCTTTGATGACCAGGTTACTTTGTCTACATCGGAACAACGTTCGGATGTAAGCAAATTGAAATCCCGTGATCCTGCACGCGATCGTGAGATTTCAAAGATGGGATCGGGTCAGGGGGGCGTCCCTATGATGCTAGGCACGCCCTACCGACCGGGACCACATCCAGGAAGCGCCGTTGGCTTCAGGACAACCAAACGGCTAGGACGTTCTATTCTGTTTTAACGGCACTAAAGTCCGGGCAGGTTAGGACGGAATAGAACGCCATAACGGCCTTAAAAGGTTAAAAAAAACATAATTTATGTAAGAACTTACCTGATAAATTCATTTCTTTCATATTAGCAAGAGTCCATGAGCTAGTGACGTATGGGATATACATTCCTACCAGGAGGGGCAAAGTTTCCCAAACCTTAAAATGCCTATAAATACACCCCTCACCACACCCACAATTCAGTTTAACGAATAGCCAAGAAGTGGGGTGATAAGAAAAAAGTGCGAAAGCATATAAAATAAGGAATTGGAATAATTGTGCTTTATACAAAATCATAACCACCACAAAAAAAGGGCGGGCCTCATGGACTCTTGCTAATATGAAAGAAATGAATTTATCAGGTAAGTTCTTACATAAATTATGTTTTCTTTCATGTAATTAGCAAGAGTCCATGAGCTAGTGACGTATGGGATAATGACTACCCAAGAAGTGGATCTTTCCACACAAGAGTCACTAGAGAGGGAGGGATAAAATAAAGACAGCCAATTCCTGCTGAAAATAATCCACACCCAAAATAAAGTTTAATGAAAAACATAAGCAGAAGATTCAAACTGAAACCGCTGCCTGAAGTACTTTTCTACCAAAAACTGCTTCAGAAGAAGAAAATACATCAAAATGGTAGAATTTAGTAAAAGTATGCAAAGAGGACCAAGTCGCTGCTTTGCAGATCTGGTCAACCGAAGCTTCATTCCTAAACACCCAGGAAGTAGAAACTGACCTACCCGACTCAACATAGGCAAGATGAATTAAAGATTTCAACCAAGATGCCAACGAAATGGCAGAAGCTTTCTGGCCTTTTCTAGAACCGGAAAAAATAACAAATAGACTAGAAGTCTTACGAAAAGATTTCGTAGCTTCAACATAATATTTCAAAGCTCTAACAACATCCAAAGAATGCAACGATTTCTCCTTAGAATTCTTAGGATTAGGACATAATGAAGGAACCACAATTTCTCTACTAATGTTGTTGGAATTCACAACTTTAGGTAAAAATTCAAAAGAAGTTCGCAACACCGCCTTATCCTGATGAAAAATCAGAAAAGGAGACTCACAAGAAAGAGCAGATAATTCAGAAACTCTTCTGGCAGAAGAGATGGCCAAAAGGAACAAAAAACTTTCCAAGAAAGTAATTTAATATCCAATGAATGCATAGGTTCAAATGGAGGAGCTTGAAGAGCCCCCAGAACCAAATTCAAACTCCAAGGAGGAGAAATTGACTTAATGACAGGCTTTATACGAACCAAAGCTTGTACAAAACAATGAATATCAGGAAGAATAGCAATCTTTCTGTGAAAAAGAACAGAAAGAGCAGAGATTTGACCTTTCAAGGAACTTGCGGACAAACCCTTATCTAAACCATCCTGAAGAATACTGTAATATTCTCGGTATTCTAAAAGAATGCCAAGAAAAATGATGAGAAAGACACCAAGAAATATAAGTCTTCCAGACTCTATAATATATATCTCTGGATACAGATGTACGAGCCTGTAACATAGTATTAATCACAGAGTCAGAGAAACCTCTTTGACCAAGAATCAAGCGTTCAATCGCCATACCTTTAAATTTAAGGATTTCAGATCCTGATGGAAAAAAAGGACCTTGAGACAAAAGGTCTGGTCTTAACGGAAGAGTCCACGGTTGGCAAGAGGCCATCCGGACAAGATCCGCATACCAAAACCTGTAAGGCCATGCCGGAGCTACCAGCAGAACAAACGAGCATTCCTTCAGAATCTTGGAGGTTACTCTTGGAAGAAGAACTAGAGGAGGAAAGATATAGGGAGGATGATACTTCCAAGAAAGTGATAATGCATCCACTGCCTCCGCCTGAGGATCCCGGGATCTGGACAGATACCTGGGAAGTTTCTTGTTTAGATGAGAAGCCATCAGATCTATTTCTGGAAGTTCCTACATTTGAACAATCTGAAGAAATATCTCTGGGTGAAGAGACCATTCGCCCGGATGCAACGTTTGACGACTGAGATAATCCGCTTTCCAATTGTCCATACCTGGGATATGAACCGCAGAGATTAGACAGGAGCTGGATTCCGCCCAAACCAAAATTCGAGATACTTCTTTCATAGCCAGAGGACTGTGAGTCCCTCCTTGATGATTGATGTATGCCACAGTTGTGACATTGTCTATCTGAAAACAAATGAACAACTCTCTCTTCAGAAGAGGCCAAGACTGAAGAGCTCTGAAAATTGCACGGAGTTCCAAAATATTGATCGGAAATCTCACCTCCTGAGATTCCCAAACCCCTTGTGCCGTCAGATACCCCCACACAGCTCCCCAACCTGTAAGACTTGCATCTGTTGAGATTATAGTCCAGGTCGGAAGAACAAAGAAGCCCCCTGAACTAAACGATGGTGATCTGTCCACCATGTCAGAGAGTGTTGTAAAATCGGTTTAAAGATATTAATTGAGATATCTTTGAGTAATCCCTGCACCATTGGTTCAGCATACAGAGCTGAAGAGGTCGCATGTGAAAACGAGCAAAGGAGATCGCATCTGATGCGGCAGTCCTAAGACCCAACATTTCCATGCATAAGGCTACCAAAGGGAAGGATTGTGACTGAAGGTTTTGACAAGCTGATATCAATGTTAAACTTCTCTTGTCTGACAAGGACAGAGTCATAGACACTGAATTTATCTAGAAACCTAAAAAGGTTACCCTTGTCTGAGGAATCAATGAACTGATTGGTAAATTGATCCTCCAACCATGAACTTGAAGAAACAACACAAGTCGATTCGTATGAGATTCTTCGAAAATGAGAAGACTGAGCAAATACCAAGATATCGTCCAAATAAGGAAATACCAAAACCCTATTCTCTGATTACAGAAAGAAGGGCACCGAGAACCTTTGAAAAAAATTCTTGGAACTGAGGCTAAGCCAAACGGTAGAGCCACAAAACTGGTAATGCTTGTCTAAAAAGAGAATCTCAGACACTAAAAGTGATCTGGATGAATCGGAATATGCAGATACACATCCTGTAAATCTATTGTAGACATATAATGCCCTTGCTAAACAAAAGGCAGGATAGTCCTACAGTAACCATCTTGAATGTTGGTATCCTAACATAATGATTCAATAATGATAGATCCGGAACTGGTCTGAAGGAATTGACCTTCTTTGGTACAATGAAGAGATAAAATAAGACCCCAGCCCCTGTTCCAGAACTGGAACTGGCATAATTACTCCAACCAACTCTAGATCTGAAACACATTTCAGAAATGCTGAGCCTTTGCTGTGTTAACTGGGACACGGGAAAGAAAAGAATCTCTTAGCAGGAGGCCTTAACTTGAAGCCAATTCTGTACCTTTCTGAAACAATGTTTCTGAAACCAGAGATTAAGAACGGAATTGATCCAAATTTCTTTGAAGAAAACGTAATCTGCCCCATACCAGCTGAGCTGGAATAAGGGCCGCACCTTCATAGGTACTTAGGAGCTGGCTATAGGTTTCTATAAGGCTTGGATATATTCCAAACTGGAAATAGTTTCCAAACTGATACCGCTCCTGAGGATGAAGGATCAGGCTTTTGTTCCTTGTGAGGAAAGGAACGAAAATGATTATTTACCCTGGAAAGAAAGGGAAAGCAAAGTTGACTTAGAAGACATGTCAGCATTCCAAGTTTAATCCATAAAGCTATTCTAGCTAAAATAGCTAGAGACATATACCTGACATCAACTCTAATGATATCAAAAGATGGTATCACCAATAAAATTATTAGCATGTTATAGAATAAAAATAATGCTATAAAATTATGATCTGTTACTTGTTGCGCTAAAGCTTCTAACCAAAAAGTTGAAGCTGCAGCAACATCCGCTAAAAATATAGCAGGTCTAAGAAGAATACCTGAACATAAGTAAGCTTTTCTTAGAAAGGAATCAATTTTCCTATCTAAAGGATCCTTAAATGAAGTACTATCTGCCGTAGGAATAGTAGTACATTAGCAGGAGTAGAGACAGCCCCATAACCTTAGGGATTTTTGTCCCAAAAAACTCTAATCTGTCAGATGGCACAGGATATAATTTGCTTAAACGTCTAGAAGGAGTAAATAAATTACCCAAATTATTCCATTCCCTGGAAATTACTTCAGAAATAGCATCAGGGAGATAAAACACTTCTGGAATAACTACAGGAGATTTAAAAACCTTATTTAAACGTTTACATTTAGTATCAAGAGGATCAGAATCCTCTATTTCTAATGCAAATAACACTTCTTTAAGTAAAGAACGAATAAATTCCATCTTGAACAAATACAAAGATTTATCAGCATCAACCTCTGAGACAGAAACCTCA